>NC_135549.1:18819841-19027341 GCF_964340395.1 Glandiceps talaboti
TTACCTTAAAGCCGAGTGAATCCCGGAAGCGAATCTTACAACATTAAAGTTCTTTCAACAGAGTCTCGAAATTGTACCATCCAGCAGGCTCCAATCGTATGTTGCAATCGTTCCGACCAGCTTGACACAACATAACCGTTACACTTCACAATTGGTTTGCCTGTACAGAATATTATTTGTTATGCCTCCAGTCGCTATCTCGTGTGTCAAGGACAGTTCAAAGGGCATAACTTACATATTTAAAGTGGTGCTTGCGAAAGTGAACACAATGCAAATTTCGAAAAACATACACAATACACAGTATTACGGCCCGTTTCAAGTTACCGTTTACCGGTTGTGTCTGATACAATGACGCAGAAATCAAGAAGAAAGTATATTTCTACACTAATATACCAAAATATCCCCCGGAAGTTCAAGGGCAATACCACACATGATTGTTTTTTCAAGGGTTGGCACTCTACTATATTCACATAACCAGCACAATTTCCCTTGTGATGTTCCAGATACAGGCAATGACATCCTCATAAAATTGTTGTTAAAATACTGCAATACAATCTTAGTTTAAATGAATCATGATCAATTTGAAAATGAAAATACTGTTTAATTTTCCTATAACCTTTCTTAACATCAGATCATTTGATTAAGCCCGTATTTCCCTACATTGCAAGATATAATAATATTTTGTTTTTTAAATACTGTATTTCATTATAAGAAATCAAAACACTTATAATAAGTAAGTAAGTAAGCAAGTAAGTACTTATTTATAAGAGTTACAAGATATATCTCACTTTTATGTCAGTACGAAACAAAAGTCTGTGTAAATAGAAAGGACATCTCATAAAAAACATATACATTAAATTGTCACAAAGGAAACACTAGATTTAAACTGTCTCGTAAGTAAATCAGCTTCAATGTATAATTACTTTTTATATCATAGGTTCATGCCGATATCTGCCAGTATGCTAAGAGACAATGTATCTGACAGGAAATGTGCAAATAACGCACGTTGCCTGCTGGAATGAATTGAAAGTGCATACTTTTCGGCCCTGTGCTCAATAAATACAGCCTTTTATATCCAAGGGTGTAAATAACTTCGTGCGGGCGCCCATCTTTATTCTCTTGAGTTTTTACTGAATATATTTACTTAATTCAACTCCTTGAAAAAGCCCATTGAGGTGTAAACTAGTCTAAGATGTAAGCCGTTTTTTTTACTCTCAAGTTTTCTACTACTAAAATGACTGATGAGAAACATTGTTCACCACTCTCGTACCTCTTTGAGACTGTTTGGTGGGATGTTATTAAGTTAGGATAATCAATCCTATCTGACCTAAGGGGACTGGTCATTTTCTTCGGCGGGGGCGGTCAGTGACTTTCTGTCGGCCCAATGGACGAATCCATTCCCCCCCCCCCAGGCTGCCATCCCCCCCCCCCCAGGCTGGAGAAACTAACCGGTCCCTAACCTAGACTAACTTGAACTGTTTAATACAGAATATACGTAAATAAACTTAGCTTTTACTTTTGTCTAACATTAAATATTGTAATCACTCGCACCCTGACTCAAAGGTGGACATCAGCTGACGATCTGCAATGACAGTGTTGTGATTGTAATGAGAAAATTCGGGTTTCACGCTAGGTTATAATAATTTCTTGTTATAAAAAATGTTACATATTTCAATTACAAATCTTCAATACAAAAAAAGCTCCAGATACAAATCTTCTTTATATGCCTCTATTCGTCTAAAGTCACTAATATATTTCAAAACCATATTAACAAACCTAATATTTCTACTAGAATTCCACCCTGTGCAAACTATAACAAGGTGATTTAGTGCTAATCTATGACTAAAATTTTGTATCTGTGCTGGACTTATCGTTGAGGGCACCATAGTTGTACTGATTCTCCGTGCTCGTCGAATTTGGTTCACTGTCAGGTAGAAGTGTTTGCTTCTCTTTTCCGATGTTCACCTTAGGATGGTCTTTATCTTTGTGACCGTATTTTGCCCTGCAATCAATTTATATTTATTCTGAGAAATTGCTAACCATAACAAAACTATCTATATACTTATATGTATATACGGACCTATTATATAGATAGTTTATATAGAAACAAAGTATATTATTGCAATAGTATACAGGCCCGTATATTCATATATACATGTATATAGATAGGGTTTCATGAGTTTAAAATATTTCAAAATATTTCATATAACCCATGCCTATGTGTTTGTTTGTTTGTTTGTTTGTTCGTTCGTTCGTTAGTTTGTTTGTGTGTTTGTTTGTTTGTTTGTTTGTTTGTTTGTTCGTTCGTTCGTTCGTTCGTTCGTTCATTCATTCATTCATTCATTCATGCATTCATTCATTCAATTGTAACACGGTTTCTGGGTTCCTTGTGTTTAAAGGAATGTCATTCCCACTCGGACTGTCGAGCTAAACGACACTCTGTTTCAGGGGACATATAGTTTTGTTTTTTGTACTTACGTTCCAAATAGTTCCCCTTCTTCAATTGTTCCTGGCAGTCTTTGATTTCTTGTTTCTGGTAGAATGGGTACTGTCAATCCAGCAATCACTGATATACAACCCATTATAACAAAGGGTAGTGGAGCCCAGTAAACGTCGAGTAAAATCACAAAGGGTGAAATGATATTACCAATACCAGAACACATGGACGATATACCCATGCCTGCATTTCTGTCAAAATGATATCTCGAATAGATTAGCGTAGTTCATATTTTACATTACGAAAATCGGAGACACGTCTGCTATTAAAAACATCGTTCACAAATTGAATGTTGTGCTATCCCTTTTTAAAACTAAACATACCCGAAAATACTTGAATGCTCATGAACATTGCTTAAAGTGTTATCACATCTGACACAAAATTTCACTCAAATGCACTCGTTCTCAAGAAGTTGACGGTCTCTAAAATACGGTTTAATATGTTATTCCCAATATTTTTCTTTTTTCAGCCAAGGAAAATACGAGTGGCCTAAGGGGGCTTTGTCACTACGAGTCGCTAGACGAACCGAGTATGTATTCTGTATTTTTTGTTGAACCTGGCTCATGCATGGTATAATGTCTGAAGTACCTACCTGACAACAGTTGGATATATTTCTGCACTGTAAACGTACTCGGTCGTCATGACAGCAGCGACGCAAAATTTCGATAGCAAAGCTATAGCTACAGCCACTTCAGGATTTTCTAGGGGAAAAAATACATGACGCAGTCGATGAAGTAACAACTACTACTTTTAACGAGAAAAAAGGCTCCGTCTATGGGATAAAGGTTTATCTTTTTAGCATAGTAATATCAACTTCTAATATATCTGTCATTGATTCGGGAGGCGACGATCCGCTTTCAGGTTTACTCGTTTCAACTGTAACTTAATTTGCTTTAGTAGAAACTTAATTGCATTTAGGCCTAACTTAATTGCATTTAGGCCTAACTAAAATAAATTGTGTGGTTCCGATTACGCTCAATTTTAGAATGGGTGGGTTGGTAGATTCTTTTTTTCAGAAATGTGAGTGTCTAGTTAAGGTAGTTGTGTTTTCTGTTGTTTTCTCTGTCTTCTCATCAGATGTACAGCTATTACAGATTGGAAGAATAGTTTAGTATTTTCTTTTTAAGTTGATTTTGTGATTTTTTTCTCGAATATGTAAACAAAAGTTTAGGGTCGGCACTGAAAAACTAGGTGGGTCAGGTAAACCGGAACCAAATTTTTTTCCCCTAGGCCTTAGTAGAAAAAAACTTGTACATACGGGGTATTATGCTAATAATCAAAGCTACACCACCAATCACTTGAAATCCAGCAAGAGACCAACGTCTGCCGATTACTCCAATTAACCACCACGCCAATAAACGTGCAGGTATTTCTACAACGCCAGCCAAGATGAACGTTGTGTACGGATTGCTTCCAATTTGATCAGTGTTCAGTGAGATGCCGTAATACACGAAACCACAGGCAAACCTTAGTGGGTGAATATCAGAAATTTCAAGTTATCGATCAATAAACACCAATGATCACTTATTGAAAAGAGACACAATATTTATTCAGCATCAAAGTTTCTACATAATCTTTGGAAATATTTTTACCTCCCGCAAGGGAAGGTTATAATATGCTTTTGTATGTACATGTATGTATGTATGTATGTATGTATGTATGTATGTATGTATGTATGTCTGTCTGTCTGTCGGTCTGTGTCAGTCTGTGGACAATATATCTCGACACGGTGCTACATATCATCTATATAATTTTTCGATTTTGATAAACATTCAAAGAACAGTATATCTTTAGTCATTTGCATAATTGGTTATTTTTAGTAAGTATGCTATATCTTAAGAATGCACACTTCAAATTTAATATAATTTGGTATATGCATTAACCATAGCAAAGTACACATGTCGCATAAAAGTTGCCGATGCAGCTTATAATTTTAATGAATAATTCGTATTTATGCGTATGTGCGTATGCCTGCACCTGCCTGAGTGTCTGTCTGCAGGTGCATGACATGTGTGTGTAAGATTTCATGTATGATAGGTGAGCTGGTAGGTATGTGAAAATGTACTTGTACATGTTTACGACTGCGTGTGTGTATATGTACGTGGGAAGGGCCTTGGCATGTATAAACATGTTAAATAGATGCATATAATGTATTAATGAATTCGTAATACTTAGTCATACTAGGTACTTACCAACTGAAACACATAATCAATGTCCTAATTCGTAATCTGGGCGACCTTAGAAGGTCAAAGAGTGTATATTTGCGTTCCTGGAATGAATATAGAAAACTGGTCACATCTAAAGGATGGAAATGTCACCTTTATACAAAATGAATTCCTTGGGTCTTGTCATATTTAACTAATATACATTTACTTATGTATCTGTTTACCTACCTTTTAATAAAAATAATAATAAGTGGTTTATTCACCAAGGTACAAATAATTACAAACCCAGAGAGAGAGAGAGAGAGAGAGAGAGAGAGAGAGAGAGAGAGAGAGAGAGAGAGAGAGAGAGAGAGAGAGAGAGAGAGATTAAATATGGAGTGAAAAATTTGCTTGTAGCTAGTCTCACCTGACCCCCAGCATTGAACATTGTGAATGATACCAAAGGGAGGGTTCATTAATCAATTGGAATGAAATAAATGTTAGTTTGAAAGTCTATTTAGTACACAAAATGTCTATACCGCTGTGAGTTTACATTTAATCACCCATACTGCTCTTAGCTCACATGTTAAGACAATAGGTACTGATATCGCATGTCTGGCGATGCAATTTAGAGTAACGTAAAGGTTAGTTTCCTTTCTTCATTTCCATGACGCTCCTAATTATGCATGACCTATTTTTATCTTAGGAAGCTCATCTCGTGCGCGTAACTTATTGTGATTTAATTATTGTAACGACCATATATAGCGTCGCAGATTCATGACTTGAGTCTAGACCGCGGAGCGGGGAGCACCTGTCTCTCCTAGCTCTGGGCTTTGATAAAGTCTATGTTCCAGTAACACAACATACATCGTCTCGTATGCAGTTTATCATTTTACTACAATACTTGATGATCTAAAGTTTTGATAAGAGCTTTGAACAGCATCGGACGTGCGAGTAAATGCTATTCAATTGTGTTGGGTAAGTACTACCCCAGACCGCTAGGCCATGACACATATGGGAAAGTGAATGAGCTTCAGTGAAATAGGTTGCAGGCTGGAAGAAATATCGAATGTAGTATGGACAATCTATATTGATGATATTGTGATGTACAAAATTGATATATTTCTATGAATTGCCACAAACCTTTGGGGTTTCTACTTCACTTTTTAAGTTCAAGAATATTTCATTCTTTTCCTTGTCAAAAAGATCGTCCGGTAGCGTGGTCCTGTTGAACCTCGCAAAATGCTTCAAGACTTTCAAACATTTGTCATACCTTTGTTTTTGCATCAACCACATTGGAGATTCTGTTATGATACTGTAGGTTAGAAAGGGTAGATTTTACCAGTGAAAACGATTGAATAAAACTGATATCTTGGTTCTGATCTACACATTAAATACATGCAATAATTATCTGAAGGCACTTTCACCCAATTTTAAGTAACTACATCAAGTAAACATTTCCTTTGACTCACATTGAAATATTTTCGATATCAATTGTCACACTTGCTATATGAAGAGGTTCAATCAATTCTCGTGTCTTTTGCAGGGGTGGGGGATGTCACATTGTACAAATCGGTCGTCGAGGGAGGGCCATATTTTAGAAAACGGGAATTAGCTAGTGGAGGGTCACATTTTACATTGAGTCATTTTTTTATCTTACTTTGCATTATTTTGTGATTTTGGCAATGTCCCCAACCTACATATTAGCACGAAGGCATGTAAATATAGTGTAACGTGAAAAGGCACACTAATGAAGTGTTGAGTAAGAAAGAAAACAACACCAGCCGTAGTAATAGAACATGTACTTACAAGACAGCTGGTAGAAAAACTGCCCAAGTGAGACCAACGATTAGTTGAATTTTCCGCCATTCTCCGTTGCATAACCACGCTACCACTCCAAGTAATATATAAACAGTGCAGGCATCGATATGGGCGATAGCAAAGCACATGGTTCTATATTTACTCCCAACTATTTCCACCACTAGATAGAAGACAGACGAAAGACATGAACACAAATTGTATTTGTCGCAAATGGTCGAACTGATGATATACTGACAAAATGAAAAGGAATCTACTGCGCATATAATAGTGCGCAAGCAATAGCATACTGATTAATAAATAAAACATGTGAAAGTCGAACGCGGCGCGGTGGTGGGGGTGGGGGGGGTGTCATCATTTATATGTAAAATGTTTCCAATATAAAGATGATGAAGTATAAACTTACTTAACACTTGACAAGTCATGGCTAACGACATTGGAAATAAGCCAAGACAAAATTGTCCTATGATGAATACAACATAGCTGGGTGAAAATGCTTCCCCTATTGACACGGCAACAGCGAGTACTAAGGTAATGATGAACACAATCCTCCTTCCAAAGCTAAAGTAAAGTAAAGTAAAGTAAAGCAAAGTAAAGCAAAATAAAGTAAAGTAAAGTAAAGTAAGTAAAAGTACTATAAAATACAAACGCTTAGACTTTTATGACATTAAGTTAACCAATCAATCAATCAATTAATCAACCAACCAACCAACCAACCAACCAACCATCCATGCAACCAACCAACCAACCAACCAACCAACCAACCAACCAACCAACCAACCAACCAACCATCCATCAATCCTTCCATCCATCCATCCAACCAACCCATGAAATGTATTAAATGAATTGACAAATATCCTGATGAAGAAATACATCATTGAGCGAAAATGTTAATGTTTTCCTCTGCTCACACCACAGGTAAGGTCATTCCCGTGTTGTTGATTTATATTTCTATAAAAACGCATTTGCTTTTTAAGTTTACATTTTCTCTTTTACTCTACTTTTGATTTCATATTTATCTTTAGATCTTGCATGAAAATACACACACACTCACATATCAGATATCTGGCCAAAACTCACAACACCGATCAAGTTACCAAGTGGAACAATTGACTTGGACAGTTGTTTCATCCAGTCTTTATCACAAACCAGGTCATACTAGAAGAAAATATAAAAGAAATAGGCACTATTCTACTTTTACACCAAAGTATGTTGTGGCATCACACATTCTATTCTTTGCTATTTATATTATATTATGATCCATAGTGACTTCGAAATTGCATACAGAGAGTTCTCCCAGGACACTATTGTTGTAGCATAGGAGTTTGATTTCCTTTCATCTGCAAAGAATACGGTACCTGAGATTGTTAAGTGTGTTATTGCCTTGCCGTATTTGGGCACTAGTAGACGTCCGATGTCCTATTATACCCCAGTGCTGTTATGTAGCAACTGTTCTGTTGGCTTTTAAAATAGCTGCTGCACAACAGCCCTTGGGTAATAGACGTCTACTAGTGCCCTCATAATTAGGTAATAAATGTATATTATTCATATTTCCTTTCCATAATACCCACCTCCATAACAACGGTATTTTCATACCAAGTCTTGTCGTAAACCCATCCTTGATCACAACTTAGTGTATCGTTGGTACGAGGGAAACAAACCTCGGCAGATATTTCCTGAGACACATTCACGTCGTATCTGTTGCATTTGTTCCAGACGATATCATCACCATCCGTAGTATACGGAATTGTGCAATTCTTTACAGGGGAGATATCAGTATATGTTTGGTTGTTGTACACTCTACAATAGTGGTCAGCTGATGCACTGTAGAATGTGTTACCTATCTGGTGTAACATTGTTATACCACAAAGGTTAATCATGAAAAAGCACTGAAACTTTTGGTAGCGGCCAAAAGTACCCACAGTGTTCAGAATTTCATCAAAATGTTTCATTTTGTCTAGTTGCTGCAAGAAAAAACACACCAGTTATGAATTAGACGATTCTTGAAAACAGTCGAATTTCTCCTGATGAACGAATACATTATGTGTATAGTTTGTGTCATACAATGTAACATCTCTTTCATATGTTGGTTTAGTCCAGCTGCTAGACCTTCGGACGTTCTTCTGATACAACAAGCAACCGAAGGTCACTTTGCACTGGAAAGGTGCATCGAGATTGTTTGTTTCGCAACAATGCCAAGATTTTCAGAAATGACTACTACTTCGATTATTTTAGTGTTTTCCAAACTTTACCCCCTCCCCACATTTTAATTACTAGCGAAATGACAACTGATATCAAAACAACACTCAGAGTTGACAGGTCCTTTCGATAGTGTTTTCATGTGTGCGGTCTGTTCATCTTGATCCAGTACCTATGACGTAGTTTGGCGCATGGGGGCATGCTTCCAGGTTTAAGAAACCACACTGTCTCTGAACTATTTTACGGTCAAGGCATGATTGAAGTTTAACTCAGCCTAGCTAAAATACAATTTTGTATATTGCCATGAAATGTATGAATAATCTGTCATGTATATCTACAAAGGATATAGGGTCAGAAAAGTACAGATGGACGGACACCTTACAAACGTTTTTTCTGTAACATCAATCAACAGCAATTCACTGGGATGAATGATAATATAACCTTCACATCTAACAAACCAGTGACACCTACCGTAATTGTTTGGTATTACACATGTAACGTACATAAGGCTTGTTACCAGAGTGCGATCGGTAAGTAGTGTGTGGCTGCGGTAGTAGTTATAACCCGTGCTCTCTTTCTACATGTACACCTCTAAAACTGAGAGAATCTTAAAAGGTGAAAGGTCTTTGAACTTTGAATTGTTCAATCTAATTGTCATTTGTCTTTCTTTCGCTATCACTCGACAAGTTTGACAAGTCATGTTTAAATGACCACAATACTTCATATTTTGTCTGAAGTCGCCTCTAGTTGACACCTGGCATGTCAAGGACAGTCCAAAGTACACCACTTATAATTACATAGCTACAGTGTCAGTTTCTAATTATATTAAAGGTACGATATTGTCGACTAACGTATGAACACACAATCCAAATTTCGAAATACACGATAAACGAGTAGGAGAACAGTAAGTCTCTTCCATGGGGATGGAGTGGATTGAATGATAGGGGTTAAACTTTGTTTTTTTGGAAGAACCTATAGCTAAGAACACACATTTGTCCCTCCACTCGATCAAGTTCTTCTCTGGCGATATACGCCATGGGATTCACGCTATTTTACCCTCCAGTTCACATTAAACCTTCGTTGCACATTTGGCATTTGAAGTCAATCTATTCTCGGAGTCCAAATAGTCCCCACTGGCAGTGATTAAAAGGGGGTGGGGTCGAAGGTTTTAAGAATACGTTAAACTCTGTTCTTATTGGGAGAGGGTCGGACACATTATTTATATCCATCGCCCCGCCCCCCCCCCCTCCGGCCGAACAAAATGAGCTATCACTAAACCTATTCGTGGAATCAAATCGTAGCCACATTGCGCGATATTTTGTACGACATTGCTTCATCATATACGAATTCCTGGTTAGAATTCTGCTAAGTGGTAAATACGACTCACCTTGTTGTAGTGATTGAAAAATATGAAACAAATACACAGCCCAAAAGAGTTATGGACTGTACATGTGTCCTTTAATTGGTAGTCGTCATAGCTAGTAATTTTTATTTTGACAGCATGTACTCACCTTGATACGCCCACAGTCTTTATTTTGTAGGTGGCAGAATATGTATGGCCTCAAGTTGGTCGGCGGTCGTATGGGTGCGGGTTTTGATAGTAGTGGTGGGAATGGGGGATACCGATGTTGTCATTAAATTCAGTGGAGACGTGCTCTCTCAATGGCCTTCCTTCGAGTAACTGTGACTGCTTACCGTTATAGACAATACATTGGGTGTTTTTGTCTTGATTAGCGCTTTTCAAAAGCAACTATAGACCCTCAACCGTGATTTGTAGCGCGACTAAACTATTAATTAACACATTAACACATGCAAACGCGTGTGGGTGTGCGTGTGTAAATCTTCGTCAAAATTCCCTAAGCCTTTATATTTACTGAGAAATTAAAAAATGATTACCCATAGTCATGTAATTTGAGTTTTAAATAAGCAAATCCGAATGATAAAAAGTTTTTTGTAGGACACAGACTCCCCCCACACACTTTACCTGCGTGTGGTAATATGATGGCATGATTTAAACGAAATTGGTGGCTACAAATAAATACAACAAACTGTATGGGTTATGCAAGCAATAGCTTGAATTTAACAATTGACCCAGAAAGACAAAGTTACGGTCAAAGGTCAATACCTTATTATAAAGAAAGATAGCACTTGATGATATAGGGATGGACACTTGAGTGAAGTCTCTCTATATTGATATTTACAAAAAAGGCAACAGTGAAAACTCGAAGCTCTTGCGTATGTTGTAGGATTTCCTTGTTATACATTGTCAGGGTCACGCTTTCTAAATTCCACCTGTTATGATATGACTGCCTATCGTTTACATGCAAATTAGGTCTAAAATCACCAGAACTACTGGGCAGATTGGTCTGAAATCCGGTGTAGCAGTTGTAGTCTCTTAAATGATGAACAGATAAATAATTGTGCATGACCTGATGACATATGTTGATATGCAAATTGAGTGTAAAAAAAAACCTTTTCAGTAAAATATACTGTGCAGATTGGGATATTTGGTATTTCTAACGAGTGCCTAGATAATAAATTATTCTATAGAATGGACTGAACCGGGACATGGAAATCAGGTTCAAACAAATTATATTTTTGATAAATACGGAAACTATTGGGCAGATTTGTTATAAGTTTACATCTTGTTTGACTGTTCATTAGATTGCAAAACTGAAATAATTGTAGCTAGTCTTTCAAATCGATGTGCGAATATCCTCATACATACATACATACATACATACATACATACATACAGACATACAGACATACATACAGACATACATACATACATACATACATACATACATACATACATACATACGTAAACAATATAAATAAAATAACACTTTACAACTTACATTTAATAAATCTCACACCACAATACAATTATATTGCATGACTGAAAAGATGGCTCATTTCGACTGAGCGCCTATTGACACGTCACTTAACCTCTTGAAATAAAAATATATAAAAGTGTACTGCTGTGATGACATTACGTTTATAGTCAATCTCTTTGGTTGTTAGACAAATAAACACTCAGTAACAGCACAGTTCCAATGTTTGGTATCTTCGTAAATTGTTCTATCTATGCTTTGCTTGTCGTTCAGTGCACCATACTTGTTCAGACTCTCTGGATAAAAGAATTCTGATAATCGTCACTTAGCTGCTTAGAGGTAGTTGTGTCTCTTCTATGTGGTCAACATTTGTACGGTCCTCATCATGTTTCGAATACTGCCCCCGAAAATCGAGATTTCAATTTTCGTTTCGTTTTATTCTCAGAAGAGAACGTACGTTTTCCAGCTATACATTGAGATATAATGGTGTTATCATTGCTAAGAAATTAGGCCGAACAAAAATATTGCATGGTTTCGATTATGTTCAATTTTAGAATATGTGTGATAGGTAGATTTTTTATTCTATTTTTAAATTTTTTTTTTGTCATATGTATGTGTCTAGTTTAGTTAGTTATGTTTTCCGTTATTTTTTTTATATCGTTTATGTGTTATTGGTTTCTTCTTATCAGATGTACAGCCATTACAAATTGGAAGAACAGATTTCTATTTCTAATGATGTTAGTTTCCGCATCCATTATTTTTTGCGAGACTTCACATAATTTTCGCGATTTTATTTTTTTTCTTGAATACATAAAACAAAGTTTAGGGTCGCTGTATAAAACTAGGTGGGGTTGGGTAACCGGAACTAAACTTATTTTATTCCTTAAATGGATGTTGATGTTGTTCAATTGACGTAATTTGTTATGGATTGCCAATGTTTATAGTATATTCCGTTATTTGATCAGTTACTGTTTTGAGGCAAGACAATTAACACAAGTAGTAGAGTGATATGTTTTTTTTTTTACAACTTTGTATCATCTTCAAATGCTTGAGTCGTGGTAGATGTATCATTGGATGTGGTACCGTAGACTTGCTTGTCACCATCGTTATTGTTAATCACTTGTGTTGCTTCTATTCCAGACTGAATTCCATTGCTCTCTTTCCCTGATTTTACCTTTTGATCTTCCTCATCTGTTTTCCCATAATTTTTCCTGTAAAAGAATCAAATTTAGTGCTGTCCTATTAATATAAACCTAATTGCAACCAAATCTGAAATATGAATATACATAAATATTTGATTGATGCAAAAAAGAATGCCAGGAATCGAAGTTGTAAATAAACGGTGAAATCATCTTGTACGCATGAGCAGATCACTCACTTATAGGTTCGTGTCCGAAAATCATGATAGATTCTGTGGATTTGATTTTAACACAGGCGCAGTCGAATTTACCCGTATGTGAATATGAGAAGGATCATGACCTTAGAACAGCGAGAATAACGTATTAACAATGGTATTTGGGACACAGTGTGATATTTGACTCAAATATCGAAATTTACCAATATCAAAGTAAAGATAAAACAGAAAAAAATACTTATCGGTATCCTAGTGTCCTAGTGATATAATCAATGTTAGAAATATGGTTATATGTCTAATATCCATAGTTCAACTTGAGCCAACTCCTATCCTACAGAGAATCAAGTCGAGCACTTATAATACTATTTGCCCAGAGACCTGGCTACCCGGCTTCACAATGTCGAATCATATAGAAAAGTCTCAAGGCTATACCACATGTAACTGTCATTCTTGGCAAACAATATTGTGTTGACTTACGTCCCAAACAATTCTCCTTCTTCGATCGTTTCTGGTAATTTTCGATTTTTCGTTTCTGGTAACAAGAGTGCTACCATCCCGGCAATCACTGATGTACTACCCATTATAACGAATGGTAACGGAATCCAGTACACATCCAATAACATCACAAATGGCGATATTACACTACCAACACGAGCTGACATGGACGATATGCCCATTCCTGCATTTCTGTGAGATCAAATTGGCAAGTAAAGGACATACATATAGACAGACAGACAGACAGACAGACAGACAGACAGACAAACAGAAAGAATGGAAGATAATAAATAAATGAATAAAGTGATAAAATGTATTCAAGTAAATAGCCAGTAAAACAAGCTGATCAAGTTAATTGGACAATGGTTTGGTTTGTGTTCAAAGGCGAGGAGGCTCTTGGTGTCAAAAAACCATATGAGGGCATTACGATCAACAGCTCTCAACTCCTCAGACATCAGTAACATTTTAGATTGCGAGCATTTAGAATAACAACAAAAAGAAATAATGCAAATTTAACATGTTGTGTAAATGAGACAAAGACAATGAAATATTGAAATAATAGTGTTTTCCCAAACCAAACATATCTACACATACATGTACACCCTCCCAACATCGATTACCTGAAATCATTACGAATCTCCCTGAATCAAAACGTGATGGTTCTCATACCTGACGACTGTTGGGTATATTTCAGCACCATACACGTAGACAATGGCAAATACTGCAGCAACACATAGTTTGGCTACCATAGCTATGGCTACAGATAGTGCAGTATTTTCTGGAAGAAGATGGTGAGCATTTCATATGAGGTTTGCACTTGTTCATGTACCCGCATTTTCCATGACACACATTTCATGTACACAGTTACTTCAGGATTAGATCGTTCATCGTTCGTCTAATAGTGAATGTTGAATCTGTAAAGACACAGTCGACGACCCTCTATCTATCACAAAAAAACACTTACAATTGCCCTCACCAATACTGGCTTCGTATGATCATGATAGCTATTCTAGAAAGGGACACATATCGAAGACCCTTTTTTCTTTTCCTTTATAGTTTACAAAGTTATTGAAATAGACTTCGTGTGATGCAATGTTACATACATCTCACAAAAGTATTTAAATCTAACTTACCAGGAGGTACGCTAAGCATTAAGGCTATACCACCAATTACAGAGAGACTACAAAGAGTCCAACGTCGACCTATCCAGTTCATAAACCCCCATGCCAATAAACGTCCAGGAATTTCTACAAAACCAGCCAAGATGAATGTTGTGTACGGATTTTCTCCAATCTGGTCCGTGTTCAGTGAGATGCCATAATACACGAAACTACACGAAAACCTGGGGTGATAGAAGTTACCGATACAAATTATATATCTAATCTTGTCTGATTTCAATATAATCTCACTTTAATTGCTCAATATATTATCAATTTGAAATTTCAATGTCTATTCCTCTGATGAATATAATGTTTTTTTTCCATCAATACAACCAGAATGCAAATATTATATTATGACAACATTAAATATTAATATTATAAGGTAATTAAATGTTGGCGCAATGGATGACAAATGCTTAATACACTTTTTGTCATAAAACATTAGCATTTGGGTGTTTGAGACACACAATTCTTGTTTGAAACACACACAATCCTTGTTCGAAACACACACAATCCTGGTCATAAGAGCTTAGCATTTGCCGTTTTGTGCAGCAATTTACTCTAAAACAGGGCACATCAAATCAGGGCACATCAAAAGATGCGTCAGTTCCAGGCGACAAAACAAACACTCCAGTCGAAACCACACCAACTTGTGTCTGCATCAACTCTCATTGACGGAACCCTTGATGTCTACTGTTTTAGAGTAAATTGTTGCAGAAAACAACCAAATGCTAAGCTCTAGACCAGAATTGAGGTGTTCGAAACACACTGTATCCTGGTCATAAAAGCTTAGGGATTTTCTGCAACAATTGACTCTAAAACAGCACACACCAAGGGCCGTCAACACGGATTGACAGTTCGGGTAGTCTACACGACGGGTGTTTTCGGTGACCAACAGAGAGAGAGAGAGAGAGAGAGAGAGAGAGAGAGAGAGAGAGAGAGAGAGAGAGAGAGAGAGAGAGAGAGAGAGAGAGAGAGAGAGAGAGAGAGAGAGAGAGAGAGAGAGAGGGTATAAATGGGGCATCGTACCCATAGTCTCGGAGGGTGATCTGAAAAAGTACCCCCTTTTTACAATCACACGTTTTTCACATCTTTCTGTATTGTCAATTTCATACATTTTAAATTGTCCGTTATTGCACCTATAACCATTACTTTCATACCCTTAGACTTACCAATTGAAACACATAAGGAGGGTCCTGAATCGTAACCTGGGAGTTTTCATTAGGTCCATCAGTGTGTACTTACGTTCCTGCAAAGATAGTCAGATCAGAGACAGAGTCAACAACCATATTCTTCATATTAACGTGAAATACAGACATGTTTGTTTTTTCCTGAAAACATCACTTGAAACACTGTCAGACTGGTGGATAAGAAAGTTAGCTAATATAAACATTTTTTTATAGTCAGTACAATATACGTTCTTATGAAAGCCGGGAAGGGACATCCGAAGTCTGAAGTCCCTTCTCAACTTTCTTACGTTAACATTCAAAAAGTCCGAAGTCTGGAGTCCCTTCTCAGCTTTCGTACGTTATCATTCAAAAGTCCGAAGTCTGAAGTCCTTTCCCGGCTTTCGTACGTTATTATGCATGCCTTCATTTCTTGGTTTAGATTGTTAATAGTTGATATGAGGGTGTCCATTTATTGAGTCAAGCACTTATTCGCTATCATTATTCGTTGGGGGAACTGGATACTATCAAGCTTTGCAGTCCGAAATTCAATTGGTTAATTTCTTTCTATGATCCCCATGCTCTGAAATTTGATTTTGAAAATCTGCGTTCATTTTCACTTGCTCATCCTTTTAGCGTCCGTCTTAAACATATAACACTCGTAAAATAAATGAGATTTCAAAGTGCCCAAGCTTTCCTCTCCAATATACTCTGAATAAAATAAATACATAGATGAGTGTACCTTTGGCATGTCGACTTCACTTTTTGATTTCAAATACATTTTCTTTTCCTCTTCAAAAATATCATCCGGCAACGTTGTCTTATTAAACTTAGCAAAACGCTTGAGGACTTTCTCACACTTGTCATATTTGTGTTTTTGCATTAACCACATCGGGGATTCAGTGACAGCGCTGTATACGGTAGAGAAGGGGAAAGAACACACATTAACACAGTGGCAAGATTGGTATCCAGAAAGCATTTTTGCATTACACGATAATCAGAGCTGTAACGTTAATTTTGTCTTTGAAAGAGGTCTCAAACAATATACCACCTTTTAAGGGGTGGTTTATAAGTCAGTATCTTGTTCATTCGTTATTGTTATCAACCAGCGAATATTGATGGTGATACAAAACAAGTAGGTATTCCTTCTTTCAGTATGTTCTGACTTTGCCTTTGGTAAAATAGGTAGAGTCTACTGTTAATAGTAAGTTATAATAACAGGCTAACGTTAACGGTTTTTTTTAAACATCGAAACAGGAACCGCCCTAGTATCTCAGACTTACAAGATGGAAGGTATATAAAGAGCCCAGATAACTCCACAAATCAACAGAATTGTTCTCCAATCTCCACCGGTTAGGAAAGCTATCACTCCCAGTAACATGTAGAAAATACTAAAACCAACATGGGTTAAGCTACCAGCCATCGTCCTGTATTCGATTCCGACCATTTCCATTACTTTTCAAATGTAATGTAAAAATGACTTTAATAAGATTTAATATGAAAAGACATAAAAAAGATAAAAATCGCCTGAACAAACATAATGTGTCATTTAATAGAAATGAAAGATGATGTGTCTCAACCTTTGAGTAGAAACGTGTGGTGGAAAGAATTACCGTGAGAATTAGAATACGACAACCATGGTAACAGGGTACGTAAGCAATATATGGACTAGACAGACAGACTGACAGACATACAGACAGACAGGCATACATACATACATACAGATAAATAGACATACAGTGAGGCAGACAGATAGACAGGCATATATGGAGGCAGAGAGACATACATGCATACATAGATAGTGAGGTAGACTGACATACAGGCATACAATGTACATGGAGGCAGAGAGAGAGAGAGAGAGAGAGAGAGAGAGAGAGAGAGAGAGAGAGAGAGAGAGAGAGAGAGACATATAGACATGCATAGCCATATAGAGACTGCCAGATAGACATTGACAAATATATAATATATAAATCAATACATAAACGATTTGTAGACAGACAGCTACAGACAGACAGAAAGGTTGGCTCAACCCTTTCAGAAATTAAAAGTAAGGTTAAACTTACCCATGACCTGGCAAGTTACAAATAAAGAATGTGGAAAGGCACCAAGACAAAACTGACCGATTACAAATAGCGTGTAACTCGTTGTAAATGATGTTGCTATAGCAATGGCGACAGATAAGAATAGACTGACAACGTAAACAGGTTTCCGTCCAAATCTACAAATTGAAGAAATCCGTAACTAAGTTCAGTCCACTAAAATTCATGTATTTTAGTAGACTGAAAGATCAGCCATTGCGGACGCTCTTCTCACTACTTTCTACAAATCCGCGAAGGTGAAGGGATGGTAAGGGCGCCAACGGCGACATATTTACAGTCCAGTGTTGTATCTGTCAAGTTAACCTTAATAGTTTGTCTATGTCGGCAATAAATAACAAATGCTGAGTTTTTTCTTTGAAAAAAAAAGGTTTTGCGTATCTATTCGAAATACAAACATAAATAATTGTAAATTTCCCTTCAAATATGAAATACAAAAGTTATCAAACTTACATGTCAGATAATTGGCCAGAAACCACAACACCGACCAAGTTACCAAGTGGTACGATGGACTTGGACAGTTGCTTCATCCAGTCTTTTTCACAAACCAGATCATGCTGGATATAAACGAAACAACCGCTTTGTTAGTCTAAACTCGGTGTGCCAATAAATGTACGTACAATCATAGACAGTGTCTATGGTCCAGTGGAAATTAGTTTTGAGTAGAAACAAATTGTTGTCTGGCTAGACAAACTCTTACTAATATTGCTATATTTTATCGTCTGGCTTGGCAAAATCTTACTAGTATGCTGCATTTGTTCGTTCACCTCGATAAAATCTTGCTAATTATGCCACTTTTTTTCGTCTGGCTTGACAAGTTATGTTGCTACATTTTATCGTCTGGCTCATCAATATCTTACTAATATTGCTACATTTTATCGTCTGGCACCATAAACAATCACTGACACTGTTATATAATGTAACAAAAATCTTACCAAAATTTACATTTCTTGTGTGAGTTGCAGATCATCGTCGCCAAGTCATACACTGTAACAACATAAACGTTTTAAGGCATGCCGGTGGACTAAAATGTAACACTTCAATTTGTGTCGGCATACCGGGTGATAAGATGTAGTAATGTTCATTAGAAGTCAGACGACGAAATGTAGAAATGTTAGCTTGAGTGTTGTCGAGCCAAATGATACGATTTGTTGATACTCAACTGGCAACATATCACATAATGCAACTCTATAACTACTTGACATTTAAAAACGAAGAAAGGCAATAATTCGCCGTTATCTACGTTGGTTTAAGCGTTGTCGTTTGATAGGCTTGATATACTCCACGTATGGTGTAGACTTAACTTTGTTGTCCTAGTATCTTATCAATGAATTTTATCAATATTTTACTTCAATCTTCAAATCGTAAGCTTTATTGACCTGACGCGATTCCAGTAGTGTCATGGTCAACCACTCGCAGTATACGATACAAATTCAAACGTACTCATTTACTCTGTCTGTCTGTCTGTCTGTCTGTCTGTCTGTCTGCCTGCCTGCCTGCCTGCCTGTCTCTGTCTCTCTCTGTCTCTGTCTCTCCCCCCCTCTCTCTCTCTCTCTCTCTCTCTCTCTCTCTCTCTCTCTCTCTCTCTCTCTCTCTCTCTCTCTCTCTCTCTCTCTCTCTCTCTCTCTCTCTCTCTCTCCGGTCAGAAGAATAATCAAGTTGTGATTTCTTATATCAGGATCAATTTGGCGTGAGCATGATGCAAACTGCTACAATGTATACAGAGATAGCGTTGGTCACCTAAACAATGTATCAATAAATAAGGGGAGATATAAAACACGCGGCCGCTGTCGAGTGCAATGCATGCTCTTTCTGCTCAAAGTACAGTCTGGTCACGTGGTACCGATACAACCTATTTACCAAATATGAATATGCATTTACGCAAGTCACACGAGGTTTGTGCGATTCGTACTTGACCAAATTGTGATTTGAGATGACATATTGAATGGCTAGTTTGTGTACCTCTAAGGATTAAAAAATTGGGTACAAAGTAGGTTTTGGGCAAAACGTGACCAGATTCACCACACTCAATGGTCGTCACGTTTGTTTGATCATGACATAAGCGTCCCTTCAGTTCAATAAAGATTATAATCCAGACTGACGTACACGATGGAAAGAGCTACAAATTTATCGATGCTCAAATTTCAAAATGCTAACCCTGGCCACCAGGTCTTCCAAATTAAAGTGCAAAAGATCTTTACCAAGAACATTGGGAAACTATCAAAATTAAGGGGGCGGAGCGTTGACAACACAATCACCAATTTAAACCAATACTATCATTATTGTAATATCATTATAATTTTAACCAATCACATGTCTTCTTCAAAATCAAATGATCCAGTGTATAAGTGAGAAAGTAAGTTGAAAACAAACTGAGAGTCACAAAAAGCAAAAACTACATTGTGTTGAGTGGCAGGAGGATCATACATCATAGTGATATTGCAAAAAAGGAATAGTCTTTTGACTGATTTACTATTTACAATATGTTATTAACGTCTATTCGTAATGTGTAGTTGGTGGCACCATTTGAGAGATTGCATAGCCTGGAATGAATGACCACGAAATGATCATGAAGAATTGTCTTGTGTACATTCAGGTTTGATTTTTGAAAAAAAATTGCAATAGGATGAAATTTATCCAGGCATTTAGAAAACACATATGGAGATTTTGCCTAAATACATATATTTTTATTCTATTTGAGATTTTCAATAGGTATATCACTTGGCCACTTTTTTGTCACGGAATGATTGGTATTTGCCCACATTGTGAGTTTAGATAAAATAATGAATGGCCAGTTTGTGTACCTCTAAGCGCTTTGATTTTAAATTTTGCTATTTTGAAATTAATCATTTCTTACTATTATTTGAAAAAATATGAGTGAATGTCATCCCCGACACACAAAATTGATAATTTTGGCAAATTTTTTTTTTTAAATATGACAAATCAAAATTGGTATATAACTTGACCACTTGACGTCACGGATTCGGATTGACTAATTTAACATTAAATAAATTAGTTTTTTTTTCTGTCGTAGCTTTCATGATCAGTACTGTGTAAGTTTAACGCTTGGGTGATTTGTTTGTCAATGAAGTTGACGTCCCCAAATCTAAACGCACACACAAACTTGGCGTCTAAAATGCCCAAAAGCACACACACTTCGAATTCCTTAGACGTCATCTCGAGTAAATAACTAACTCCATTGTAGAAAATGCCGAGTGGCAAACGTTTTGTACACAGGTAACCATGCATTGAGTTGATCTATGCAAATGTTGAGAAGTTTGCACCAACCTCAAAAACAACGGTATTTTCATACCAAGTTTTGTCGTAAACCCATCCTTGATCACAACTTAGTGTATCGTCGCTACGAGGGAAACAAACATCGGTTGACACTTCCTGGGATATATTCACGTCGTATCTCTTGCATTTGTTCCAGACAATATCATCACCATCCGTAGTATATGGAATCGTGCAATTCTTTACTGGAGAGACATCAGCGAATGTTTGGTTGCTGTACACTCTGCAGTAGTGGTCAGCTGATGCACTGTAGAAGGTGTTACCTAACTGGTAGAAGGCGGTACTTCCACCAACTATAAAAATAAAGATATACTGAAACATTTGGAAACGACCAAATGCTCCCACTGTTCCGAGGACTTCCTCGAACTGTGTCATTATAATCTGTCGGTACAAGACGTCCCTCGAAAACAGTCGAACACGATTTAACAGTTCTCGTACGTCCTCGCCTCTTTCATTAATCTATGACCGTACAAGCTGTCGGGCCGATGACTAATGTGATGTGTTTTGATATCATGGCTGTCCGATACACATACACTGTCTGTTAAAGCAATATGTGATTTATGTAACGACTGATAGCGATAAAAATAAATGACACTAAGGCTAAAAAAAATGTTCCTGGTCAGGACAGTTTGTCTAAAATGATTTTTGTAAATTTCCAACAAACCTGTCACACAGTCTACTATTTATGGCAGTTACTGTTCTTTTTGTTTAGTACTTTTGAGCAAGTGTGTATGTGGGGCAGATGTCATTTGCTAGTTCATGATTGGCTCTACAGTTGTCTTCGCTGAAGTAGGAGGGTTATTTTTTGTGTTTCCCCAAGGATCTGCATTCTGTAAGGGCTTGACAGACGCAAAAAAAGACACGGGGGTATTTAAGTGATGCGTGCGCTGATCAAAAATAATTTCTTTTTTTGCCTAATTTGGATTTAACAATTCAAAGTTCAAAGACCTTTCCGCTTTCGCCTTGTAAGTATCGCTCAGTTTTAGAGGTATGTGTGGAAACAGAGCATGTTATAACTACTACCTCAGCCACACACTACTCAACGATCGCACTCCGGTAACAAGCCTTGTCTATGTTACATGTGTAATATCAAACAAACGGTACGTGCCACTGGTTGTCAGATGCACAAGGGTAAATAATTCATTCCATTGTATTATTGTTGATTGATATTACAGAAAAAAACGTGTGTAAGATATCTGTCCATCTGTACTTGTCTGACCTTTTATTCTGTGTTAGATATACATGACAGATTATTCACACAGTTCATGGCAATTTACAAAATTGTATTTCAGCTAGCCTGAGTTGAAAATTCAATCATGCCTTGACCGTAAAAACGTTCAGAGACAGTGTGGTTTTTTAAACCGAGAAGCATGCCCCCTTTCATCAGACTACGTTATGGCCCAAACGGACCAAACCAACAAGCGGCCGAAGGAAGCTTTGTACTTGAAAGGTGAATTGAGTTTGTTTCGCAACAATGCTAAGATTCTCAAAAATGACTACTACTACGAGTATATTTAGCGTTTACCCCCTTCCCACACTGCAAGTACTAGCAACTGATAACCTTATCAAAATAACACTCAAAATCGACAGCTCCTTTCGGTAGTGTTTTTCATATGTGCGATCTGTTCATCTTTGGTCAATGGCCAAGACCTAGTTTGGAGCTAATGGCGATGTCGCCTCAAGTTGACACCTGGCATGTCAAGGACAGTCCAAAGTACACCACTTATAATTACATATATACAGTGACAGTCAGTAATTTATATATGGTACGATATATTATCGTACTATCCAAATTTCGAAATACACGATATTCAAGCAGGGCAGGGGACCAGTCAGTCTCTTCCTTGGGGATGGAGTGATTTGAATGATAGTGGTTTGCTTTTTTTGGAAGAACCCTAGCACACACATATGTCCCTCCTCTCGAGTTCTTCGCTGGGGATATCGGCCATCGGATTCACGATCTTTTATCTTCTAGTTCACATTAAACTTTTGTTGCACATTTGACATATGATGTCAGGCTATTCTCGTCCAAATAGTCCCACAGGCAGTGAAACAAAAGGGGCGACAGCATGTTCTCACCTTGATACTCGCAGTCATTATTTTGTAGGTGACAGAATATGTATGGCCTCAAGTTGATCGGCGGACGTATGGGTGCGGGTTTGATAATATCGGTGGGGATAGGGGATACCGATGTTATCATCTAATTCAGTGGAGGCGTGTTTCATCAATTTGGCTTGCGTTTGAATAAGTGTAACTGCTTACCGTTATAGGCAATGAATTGAATGTTTTCATCTTGATTATCACTTTCAAAAGCAACTATAGACCATCAATGGTTCAGTTACTAGTGCTGTAGGTGCGCGCGCGTTTGCATGTGTGGGTGTGCGTGTGCAAAACTTCGTCAAAACTCGACAGCCTTTGTATTTACTTAATATAATAGCATGTCCAATTGAGACATTAAAAATAAACAAGTCATTGAGAATGACATAGTCCCCGCTATGATTGTTTTTTTAAGGAATTATCACTACTCTGATCACGCAACAACAGACTTAGATATGTTGTGTCTGCTTGTTGGACATGGAACATGCTTTCTTGAAAAGAAAGATAACACCTGATAACATAGGGATGGACACTTGAGTGAATTCTCTATATATTGAGTGATACAGTAAATCATGATTGTTCACTACAAATGAAACAACAATGAAAAGTGATCAGATCTAAAGAGCAAATTCGATGTGCCCTAATACGAAGCTCTTGCGTATGCTGTAGGATTTCCTTGTTAGACATTGTCAGGGTCACACTTTCAAATTTCACCTGTTCATGATATGATTGCCTATCTTTTATATGCTAGGTCTGAAATCATCTTAGAAGTCCTTGGCAGATTGGTCTGAAATCCGATGTAGCAGTTTTGTAGTCTCTTAAATGATAAAGAATTGTTTATGACCTGATGACGTATGTTAATATGAAAAATTGAGTCTAAAAATAGAAGAAAAAAAAATAAAGTTTCAGTAAAAGATACTGTGCAAATTGTGATATTTGGTATTTTTTCAACGAGTGCCTAGGTAATAAATTATTCTATAAAATGGAATGGACCGCATGGAAATCAGGTTCAAACAAATTATATTTTCATCAAAAATGATGAATAAGGAAACTATTGGGCAGATTTGTTATAAGCTTACATTTATTTTGAATGTTCATTAGACTGCAAAATAGTTTTGTATTGTCTTTTTAAGTTGATGTCAGTTTCCGCATCCACTATTTCTTCCGAGACTTCACAATATTCGCGTTTTTTTCTCGAATGCATAAAAAAAGTTTAGGGTCGGTGTGGTGGGGTCGGGGAACCAAACCATATTTATTAGGCCTCATCTTCGGTATGCCCATGACCTCGAGTGGTAAGGTGACAGACTTCTCGGTTTGAAGAAATCACTCTTCAGACACACTATGGCAGTTTGCGTGTCGGAACGTCTTACAATGCCAGTAAAGGCCGATGCATTCATTGCAATGTCAACCATGGCATGTTACACATATAATGATACAATAAACTGTATGATTGAAGTGTCATGTATGCAAACAGAGAATACAAGGTCATACAAGTACATTGAATTGAATCGAATTTTATTTGAGTAAATTTTTAAACAAGTACATATCAACATACAAGGTATAAAATTCACCTAGGATAACACATAAAAGCATTTTAAAAACACGTATTTTCAATGTGGTCCTCATAGGGATATTCAAAATATCTTGACACCAAATAGAGTTATAAAATACACGCACATTAACTACACCCACAATTAAAAAGAGGATTCCGAAGGACTAAAATGTTATAAAAATAATATGTAAAGATTTGACATGGCTTTTAAAACTATTTTATATGAGATTGTTTCATTGAGAGTGGGAGACTACTCCAAAGACCAATGCCTGTGTAGGCGAATGAACTCTTACCCATACCACTGACTGTTGGAACTACACATGACAGTTCACTCGCTCTTGTTCTATAACTGTGCCGATTACGGGCCATTTCTACATTGCAATTTAAGTACTCAGGAGCACAACGATGTTGAACATACGACTGAGGTTTAATTGCTCAACCCTCGATTCTACTGGAAACATACCTACAAGTTTAATATGATCATATCCAATGTGTGTTCTAGGAGCAGCATTAAGTATGTATCTTATGATTTTATTTTGCAGAACTTGTAGTCTACCCTTTAACTTCTTTGTGAGACCACTGTACCAAGATGAACAGGCATAGTCGAAATGACACTGAATCTAAGCCGAGACAAGTAATTTCTTTTTGAGTAAGCTCTAAGTATTAAGTATGTCACACTCGTCTTAGGTTTAATATCATTCCCGTTACAACGCACATGGATTTTATTAGTTGTATGCAACCGTATATATATATATATATATATATATATATATATATATATATATATATATATATATATATATATATATATATATGGGGGGGGGGGTCATCCTGTTTTAGAATTAAGTGACGGGGGGGGGGGGGGTCAGCCTGGTTTTGGTTTTACAGATGGTCGGTCTGATGGAAGAATCCACCGACCCCCCCCCCCCCCCCCCCGACCCCCTAGGCTGGAGTAACTGACCGGTCCCTAACCTAGACTAACTTGAACTGTTTCAAACAGAATATACGTAAATAAACTTAGCTTTTACTTTTTGTCTAACATTAAATATTGTAATCACTCGCACGTACCCTGACCCAAGGTGGACATCTGCTGACGATCTGCAATGACAGTGTTGTGATTTTAATGAGAGTGGTTTGAAGGTAGGTTATAATAATTTCTTGTTATCAAAATGTTACATATTTCAGTCTCTTCAATGCAAATCTCCAGATACAAATTTTCTTTATATGTCTCTATTCGTCTAAAGTCACTAATATATTTCAAAACCATATTAACAAAACCTAATATTTCTACTAGAATTCCACCCTGTGCAAACTATAACGAGGTGATTTAGTGCTAATCTATGACGCATATTATAAGGCCAAAAAAAAAAATATGTCTGGTTCTGGTCAGCGCGCGCGTGCCCTGAATACCCCCGCGTCGATCCTTTTTTTTTCCGATAATTTTTGCTTTCCCGTTCCTTATTTACAATTCTCCGTCGATCAACACTGTATGCAAGGCTTGCGGAACAATTTAACTCGTGTGATGGCGCACTTCTATTTGGTAACGGGTACCCTTTTCTTCTAGTACTGTTGCATACCCATAACCCCCCGTACGATATGTGTACGTAATATGTACGATGAGCGTGGTTGATGGGAATCACGGGAAATAGTGTGTTCACTGTGCTAGGTGGTAAACCGCTCACATGTTTCTGAAGTTTGAGTACGTCGTGAGCAATTGAAATGTTGATATCAATTCAGCTGACTTTCGAGGTGTTCTTAGTTCTGGTGATCGTTTCGTTCTGCCTTCTGAATACAAAGATTTTCCTGTAGCGTAAGCAGTTAGCTCTGGATGTATGCGCTACGATGTTCGACACGTCTTTCCATTTGAGATGAGATGGAAAGACGTGTCAAACATCGTAGCGCATACATCCAGAGTTTATACGTAAGCAGTGTGTTGACAGGTCACTTCCAGTCTGTTCCGGTAACAGTCCAGGTTTCTGCATTGACTGAATTTAGTAAAGATGTGCGTTGTAAAATAAATGGGGAACAAGAGAAGCAAGGTCGGGCAATTCCAGTGAGAAATGCCTTCAGGCTGATGATGGACGGTGCTCGAAAGAAAACACTGCCTCCTCTACGTACGCGTCCGTTGGACAGACGTATTTCTCGTTACAAGTTGCACAATGACATCATACAGTGGTTGCAAGGCAAGACTCATTATTATCTTGGATGGGATTTATATGTTACTGCAGACCACTGGGCGATAAGATAAATTTGTAAATGTGACTAGTGATGCCCTGATGGATGATTGATCCGCATCGTATAAAACTTGCCATACAACAGTGCCAACTTCCAGAGTTGTATGACATCTTCCGAGAGCATGTAAAGTGTCAAAAATGTGTATTTACTAATTTGCAACAAAAAAAAAAAAAATTAGGAAAAAAAAAAAAAAAAAGCGCGTCGTCGCACCACTTTAGAAAGTTTACCCTGACCAGAACCAGATTTTTTTTTTCTTTTGGCCTAATGTTGGGTATTTCAAAATGTTTTATCTGTGCTGGACTCATCGTTGAGGGCACCATAGTTGTACTGAGTGTTAGTGCTCGTTGAATTTGGTTCACCGTCAGATAATAGTGTTTGCTTCTCTTCTCCGGTGTTCAGGTTAGGATGGCCTTTATCTTTGTGACCGTATTTTGCCCTGCAATCAATTCATATTTATTCTGAGAAATTGGTAACCGTGACAATGCTATATATATATACACTTGTATATACATATATACAGGCCTGCTGTTTGTGTAGATAGTGTGTATAGAAACTGAGTATATTATTTCAATGGTAGCCAGACCCGTATAGATAGTTTTTCATCACTTTAAAATATTTCATTTTAAAATATTAACCCATGCCTATTTGTTTGTTCGTTCTTTCATCCATCCATTCATTCATTGTTAACACGCTTCCTGGGCTCCTTGTAACGTTACTCCCATTCAGACTGTTACTTCCACTCTGACTGTCGAGTTATTCGAAAACGTAGTCATCATCGTAAGAACTCATAGAAATCATGCGCACTGTTCAACAAATTCTTAGATTGCTACATTTCATAGTCTTGTGTGACAAAAATCTGACGAACACTGTATTATCTGGAAGAAATAAACGCATACTAACAATGTCACGTAATATTAGCAGTGCTACACTCACACTGTAAATTTGACGGCGATCTAATAAGATAAAGGTATTTCACACAAGGAAAGTGTATAAAATGTACAGCTGTAGTAAGGTTTGTTGTCTACATAAACGACAAAGTGTAGCAAAGTGAAATCACCTTATCACCTCAGAGACATGTAGAAATGATGTTTATCGAGTCAAACGATGAAATGAAACTATATTAGTAATAAGCTGTTTAGCCACACGATGAAACGTAAGTATTTGTCGGCCCAGAAAATAGAATGCAGCAAAGTTAAGTTATTAGGAAGTATTGAGTCGAGCAAACACACACACACACACACACACACACACACACACACACACACACACATTGTACTTACGTTCCAAATACTTCCCCTTCTTCAATTGTTCCTGGTAGTCTTTCGTTTTTTGTTTCTGGTAGAATGGGTACTGTCAATCCAGCAATCACTGATATACCACCCATTATAACAAAGGGTAGTGGAGCCCAGTAAACGTCGAGTAAAATCACAAAGGATGAAATGATATTACCAATACCAGAACACATGGACGATATACCCATGCCTGCATTTCTGTTACAAATAAAATGATATCTCGAATAGATTAGCGTAGTTCATATGTTACATTACGAAATCGGAGACACGTCTGCAATTAAAAACATCGTTCACAAACTGCATTTTACGCCATCTCTTTCCATTACTACTGAACACACTCGAAAATACGTGAATGTTCATGAACATTGCTTAAGGTTACATAAAATTTCACTCAAATGCACTCGTTCTCAAGAAGTTGTCGGTTTCTAAAATACGATTTAATTATATGTTTCTTTCAGCCAAGGAAAATACAAGTGACCTAAGGGGGTCTTGTCAGTACGAGTCGCTAGACGAACAGAGACAACCCTTAGGTCATGAGTTTGGTGAATAAAGTATAGCATCGCCAGTAAGGCGTAAAAAAATTGTGTGGTTCCGATTACATTCAATTTTAAAATAGGTGGGGTAGGTAGATTTTTCATTTTATTTTTATATTTGTTCTCATGTGTGAGTGTCTAGTTCAGATTTTCCATTATTTTCCAAATGGTCTCTGTGTTGTTTATTTCTTCCTATCAGATGTACAGCCATTACAGAGTGGAAGGATAATTATATATTGTCTTTTAATGTTGATGTTTGTTTCCGCATCCACTATTTCTTGCGAGACCACGATTTTCGCGATGTTATTATAATTTTTCTCGAATACGTGAAAAGAAAGTTGAGGGTCGGCGTGAAAAACTAGGTGGGGTCGGATAACCGGAACCAAACAACTTTTTTTTTTATTTCAACGGCCTAATATAAAAATATCGGGGAAAGCAATGACAAGTTTGGGCTTTTGATGCATATTTCAAACACGCCAGAACCAATGACGTAGACACCCGCTGTCGTGACATAGACGCGCGTTGTCGTTACGTAGAACGACCTTAAAAGTATATATTCAATATTTTTGTTGAACCTGGCTGGTGCATGGCATAATGTCTGAAGTACCTACCTGACAACGGTTGGATATATTTCTGCACTGTAAACGTACTCAGTAATCATGACAGCAGCGATACAAAACTTCGATAGCAAAGCTATAGCTACAGCCACTTCAGGATTGTCTAGGGAAAAATGTTAGACCACCTTTGAGTTGGAATGTCGAAAGAAATACATGACGCAGTCGCGTCGATGAAGTAACAACTACTACTTTAAAGAGAAAAATGGCTCCATCTATGTGATAAAGGTTGTCATCATCTTTCTAGCATAGTAATATCAACTCCTACTATATCTGTCCTTGATTTGGGAGGCGACGTTCCGCTTCAGGTTTACTCGTTTCAATTGTAACTTAATTGCATTAGTAGAACCTTAATTGTATTATATTTAATTAGAAGAAAAAAACTTGTACATACGGGGTATTATGCTAAGAATCAAAGCTACACCGCCAATCACTTGAAATCCAGCAAGGGACCAACGTCTGCCAATAACTCCAATTAGCAACCACGCCAATAATTGTGCAGGTATTTCTACAACGCCAGCCAAGATGAACGTTGTGTACGGATTGCTTCCAATTTGATCAGTGTTTAGTGAGATGCCGTAATACACGAAACCACAGGCAAACCTTAGTGGGTGAATATCACAACTTTCAAGTTATCGATCAATAAACACCAATGGTCACTCATCAAAAAGAGACACGATATTTATTCAGCATCAAAGTTACTACATAATCTTTGGAAACATTTTTTACCTCGCGCAAGGGAGGGTTATATTATGCTTTTGTCTGTCTGTCTGTCTGTCTGTCTGTCTGTCTGTCTGTCTGTCTGTCTGTCTGTCTGTCTGTCTGTCTGTCTGTCTCAGTCTGTGGACACGATATCTCAAAACCTGCTGCATCCATTGCAATGAAATTTGTTATACATCTTCTATATGGTTATGATAAGATATATTTCGATTTTGGTAAACATTCAAAGAACATTAATTAGTCATTTGCATAATTTGTTTATGTTTAGTAATTAAGCTATATGTTAAGAATGCACACTTCAAATTTAATATAGTTTGGTATGTGCATTAACCATAGCAAAGTGCATAAACCGATGTACCTTATAGTTTTAAAGTGTATGTAAATAGGTTTCCAAAGTTTCTGACTTTCTGCCTGCAAATGATGTAGTTTTCACAGATGAATAAAGATTTGTATGACATTTTTGACAAAAGTACGATATTAATTATGAAAAATAGATTTCTTTGGAAAAATTCTGGAAATTGCCGAAGTTGTTTATGTATTTCATGACGTCACAACCAGAAGGAATTTCAAATATGTCCGATTGCATAACAAGCGATACTGATTCTAGTGGAACCACGTTCGACTATTTAGAACATGGGGCGTGTAATATTTCATAGATTGTTGTTTTCCAGGTCTACAGACTAAATATAACAACCTTTTGACTATATACATGTATTCCTACCTGTAAGGGGTAGAGAGAAGGGGGGACATCGATTCACGACCCTGTATAAACTCCTCTGCACGTGTAGCTATTTTGAATAAATCAGCTCGTTGCGGGCCGATTGGCTGATCGAAACTACACTGTCGACAATAAGACCTTCAAATCCCCCGGAAGCATCACTACTTTATGGGCCACCAAAAATGAAATCAATTTCAGTATACACAGATTCACAGTTTGACACAGTAAAAATGCAGTTGTATTGGAAATCGCCAGGAAGCTGTTGTAAACTTTTCGCGATGCATGGTTATGGGGGTAGTGATGGGGACGTGCTTCTGAATTTGAAATATAGCGGTCATCTGACATCATTAGTCAACGCCTCTTTCTCGGCCAATCAGCAGTGAACATTAGACGGCTGTCATTTGACTTGCCTTTGACATACAGAGGATTTTATACAGCGCTCTCTCATTGTGAAAGGTCCATTTTATTTTGTTACAAAAGCATTGTTTGCCCCCTGTGATAGTTTATAACTTTACTTGGCACCTATTCTTCATGTAGGTATGTTTTTGTTGCAAATGTGCATGTTTTGTTCAAATTTGAAAGGTTAACGAAAAAAGATGACCGCTCTTCTTATATTTCTTCGTAGTATAGAGATTGATACATTTGTAGCAGCAGGATTCATGCGATATTTTCCAAACAAAACGGCAATCTAAGCAATAATACATGCCCCTGTGATTTAGAAGTCGAAATTGACAATGACAACAATACATGCAGTATTAATGCGAGTACTAGTGATGACGAAGAAGATGTGGTACCGGGGGATGCTTGTATTGTACCATATATGTATGAACCACTACCACAACCACGACTACAGCCAAACAACAATCCCCAGCTGCAGATGGTCGTTGATGGTGGCGACGGCAATGACGATGTCATTGTCGACAGACTAACAAATAATACTGACTGAGTTATGATAATATAAAGTAGATATTTTAAATTAGCAGATGAAGGAAAAAATTGGGTCGAAAGTAGTTGTCCCACTGAGATCATAACACCGTAACAGTAGTACTATTTAGTGGGGTTACATCGGCTTACAGACTACCTGACTACACAGTGTGTATGTACACGTGCGCAAACTGTGTTTGAACCGCCATTCATATACATCATGTGAACGTCTATGTAATTGAAGGTCTGATCGGTTGTCAAGGATTTTGTGAGATTATCATTACCATAAAAAAAATCAGAACAGTTCAGGAACGGCCAAATAATTTATTGACCATGAGCACTGAACATACACCATGTTCCAGGGTAGCTGGGCGAGGTCTACCGCTAGAGCACCCAGTTCAGCACGACTTGTGACTAGACACGCTCCGGAGAACACGCTAGTATACAGCCCGACGAACCTCTGACTCTGTTCCGAGGCTCAGTCACATCCAACTGTTCTCAACCTTGCGAACAATGCATTAAATGTTGCATTTATAAATGACTGGTCTTCATTCACTGACAAGGATACAATAAGGTCATGAATATGTCTAAAAGGAAGTGCACTGTACTGTACGTATGCGCGTGTTTTGTTTTTGTTCAAGTATTCATCGGCTCGGCGATATGGGCTGCGTATATGTAGACGTTCTTATTGGGAGTTAAAATTCCCATTATGTGGTACCAGCTCGTAACGTTATACTAGTATGTTCTTTGAAAGCGTAATTTATGTTTCTTATCTGGTGAAATAACTTTCAATTCAATTCAACATTTGGACTCGTAATCACAGCCAACAAAAGAAACGTCATTGTTGCCAGGACGCCATATCTCATCATTCATGATCGGAAGTCAATTAAAAAAAAATCGTTTTTCGTGAGTTTGAGAATTGTGCAGCACTAAGACATCATTGAAAACGTTTGGAAACTTATCTTTTGTAGTGAAAAAATCAATGTAGACTCAAGCGTTGACGTCCCCCTACCACGCGACGTTCAGGCATGGTTTAAAAAAAAACATGAACGTTTAAAAAAATCGTGTTCCGGCAGTGACGCAATTTCCCGAAGACTCCCGAAGCAAAATGCTCATCGCAGATTTCCAAAAAAAAATCAATTTTTCTACTTTTGTCAAAAATGTCATACAAATCTTAAATCACCTATGAAAACTACGTCATTTGCAGGCAAAAAGTCGGAAACTTTGGAAATCTATTTACATACACTTGTGCGCGCGTATGCCTGCCTGCCGCCGTGCTTGTCTCATTACTGGGACAAGCCATTAGCCAAGCAAGTGGACTGCAATTGAGGCAAACCTTATCTCCGTCTTATATCAGTTGTTATCAATTTATTAGGCTATTATAAGTAACGCTTTAAACAGCTTTAGAGATGCAAACAACTTTTATGACACCCGTTTTCGCCAGGCAAGCCCGCGGGTTTGTTGCACTTGGACCGCTAATGGCTTGTGAATGTCATGGTCTGTCTGTCTGTCTGTCTGTTTGTCTGAAGGTGTATGGCATGTGTGTGCGCAAATTTTCATGTATATGCTAGGTGAGGTGGTAGGTATGGCTATGTAGAAATGAGTTTTGCATTCAATGTATAGTAAACTTCACTTTTGTGTTCGTTGCAATGATGGAATAACAGAGTATCTTGATTGTAAGATTCGAACTAGACAGGGGTGTATGTTAAGTCCTTTTTTTATTTTCTTTGTTTATTAACGAGTTGGCTAATTATATGAATGGCAATGCAGCAGGTGACATTTTTGTTAGCGAAGATTTCCATCAGTTGACATTTTATGTATGCAGATGACGTCGCAGATGCGGCAGATTTGCCAATTTGGTTACAACGTAAAAGTGAATAAGCTGGATAAGTTTTGTCGACATTGGGCAATGGAAATTAATTTGGATAAAACAAAGATAATTGTCTTTCGTAATGTGATATATTACAGTTATTTAGGTTTGTTAATTTCCTCAAGATTGTCTTGGTCTCCGGCAAAAAGGAACTTAACAGCGAGAGGAAACAAGCACTGTTTCAAATTCAAACTTTTATCGGGAAGTTAGGGGGTCTATCACTCAAAAGTTCGTTTAAACTGTTCGACGCAATTGTTGTACCAACAATCTGTTGTGGCAATGAAATATGGGGATTTTAATATATGCTGAACAAATAAAAAGAATACAGTATAAGTTTTGTCGTTTTTTGTTGGGTGTAAACAGTAATGTAAATTCAGTGGCTGTGCTTGGAGAATGTGGCAGATTTCCCCTATGTTATATGTCTGTATTACGAATTGAGTAAAATTGATTGGCATGGAAAGTGACAGGTATCCCAAAGTGGGGTATTTAATGCTGAAAAGACTTGATGAGGCAGGTAGGAAAACCTGGGCTTCACACCTTTGGTGTTTGTTATTAAATGAGATATGGATTTGGCATAGTTTGGTTAGAGCAGCAAGTTGGTGACCCCAAAGTTTTCATAAATTTATTTTCAAAGATTAAGAGACTGCTGTTTACAGGAATGGACTGCTGCAAATTATCAATGATTCAGCCAGGCTTTGTACATACAGTGAATTCAAATCAGAACTTTAACCAGAAAAGTATCTGTCTTGTATTTCAGTTTTTGCATTTGAACGTGCTTTGGCCCAATTTCGTTGCTCTGGCCACAAACTTAGAGTTGAAACAGGAAGACACGAAAACGTGTTTCTTGACAATCGCAACTGTCCGCCGGTTTTGTACTCTTCGTAATATTTCTATTGTAGAAGATGAATACCACTTTCTTTTGATATCTCCATTATACGCTGTTGACGAGTTCGATATATTCCAGCACAATTTCGTATTTTTTCCAAACAAACAAACAAACAAACAAACAAAGGTTTATTTCCCTTCTTATCTCTCTACCATAATCCCTCACCGTATACAGCATCTAGCAATTTTCATATTTAAGTCTTTTAAGACCAAAAAAAAAATTGTCCAGTTATGAATGAACCTGACACCTATAAATGTTTTCATTTCTTATAGCATCATTTAATTATTTACTTATTTATTGTACAAAATTGTTTTTGTTTGTTTTTTGACCAATCCTGTCCTGTCATGTAAAATACCACTTTGTACGATGGGCTGTGGGCCTTTACTGAAATAATTATCTACTAACTCCTAACTATGTGGAAATGTACTTGTACATGTTTACGTCTGCGTGTGTGTATACATGTGTATGTACGGAAAGGGTGTGCGCATGTATAAGCATGCTAAATAAATGCATATATTGCAAGACTGAATTCGCATTACTTAGTCATACTAGATACTTACCAACTGAAACATATAACCATTGTCCTAATTCGTAATCTGGGCGACCTTAGAAGGTCAAATAGTGTATATCTACATTTCTGGAATGAATTTAGAAAACTGGTAATACCGGAAAGATGGAAATGTCACCTTTAAACAAACTGAATTTGTTGGGTCTTGTCACCTTTAACTAATATACATTTACTTATTTACGTGTTTGTCGACTGACCTTTCAATAAATGAGTAGAAAATTAATAATAAAAATGAAACTAATTACAAACCATGAGAGAGAGAGAGAGAGAGAGAGAGAGAGAGAGAGAGAGAGAGAGAGAGAGAGAGAGAGAGAGAGAGAGAGAGAGAGAGAGAGAGAGATTGTGTATTGTGTAGATAGGGAGTCATTGTGAATGATAATAAAGGGTAGGTTCATTAATCAATGGGAATGAAATACGCGTGTTTATGACAGAATGTCTATACCACTATACACAGAATGTCTATACCACTATACACAGAATGTCTATACCACTGTGAGTTTTGGATTTAATCACTCATTCTTCTATTAAATATTGTATATTTGAACAGTATCGTGCGTGCGAGTAAAGCAGTCAAAACGCAATTTAATTATGTTGGGTAAGTACTACCCGAGACCGCTAGGCCATAAGAGATATGGGGAAAGAAAATGAGCTTCAGTGAAATAGGTCGCTGGCAGGAAAAATATCGAATGTAGTATTGACAATCTATATTGATGATATTGTGATGTACAAAATCGATATATGTTGATGAATTGTCACAAACCTTTGAGGTTCCGGCTTCACTTTTTAAGTTTAAAAGCATTTTCTTTTCCTTGTCAAAAACATCGTCCGGTAGAGTGTTCCTGTTGAACCTCGCAAAACGCTTCAAGACTTTCAAACATTTGTCGTACCTTTGTTTTTGCATCAACCACATTGGAGATTCTGTTATGATACTGTAGGTTAGAAAGGGCAGATTTTACCAGTGAAAACGATTGAATAAATAAATAAAATTGAATAAAACGGACATGCAGGTTATAATCTACACATGAAATACATTATCTGAAGGCATTTTCACCCAATTTTAAGTAACTACATCAAGTAGACACATTTGACTCACATTGAAATATTTTCGAAACCAATTGCTACACTATGTGAAGAGGTTCAATCAATCCTCTTGGCTTTTGCGAGTGGGTGTGCTGTCACTTTTTACAAATCGGGCCTCGAGGGAGGGCCGTAGTTTGGAATATAGGAATTAGCCAGGTGAGAGTCACATCTTACATTGACTCATTTTTTATCTAACTTTGTACTGTTTTGTGTATTTGGCATGATCCCCCAACCTACATATTAGCACGAAATCATGTAAAAATAATGTAACGTGAAAAATACACAGTGTAATGAAAAGTTCAAAAGTTGAGTAAGAAAGAAAACAACACCAGCCGTAGTAATAGAACATGTACTTACAAGACAGTTGGTAGAAAAACTGCCCATGTGAGACCAGCGATTAGTTGAATTTTCCGCCATTCTCCGTTGCATAGCCACGCTACCACTCCAAGTAATATGTAAAAAATGCAGACATCGATATGGGCGAGAACCAAGCACATCGCTCTATATTTACTCCCAACTATTTCCACCACTAGAAATGAGACAGACGAAAGATATGCACACAAATTGTGAATGTCGTCGCTGTATCATTCGAACAAATGGTAAATGAGGATATAATAGTGCGCATACTAATAAACAAAACATATCTTTGAAAATTGGAAAATCATATTGAATTGAGGTTTCATGTGAAATTCGAACGGGGAAGTCTACGGTGGCCGACAGGTGACATAGGAACAATACATTTGTGGATGAAATAATTATATTTTAGAGAGCAAAATATTTAGTACAAGGATAAAATCTTTATAGGACAAAACATTTTTTGGTTCAAAATAGAAATATCAAAGCAAAAAGTTCAAATTTGTAAGACAAAACTAAAGAGTTTTTTTTCCCAAAATGATTAATAATAATATCAGACCTTGGTCAAAAAGAAAGTTCAAAAAAAGTTGTACATCTTCGGACAACTCGATTTCCACACAGGGGTGTGGCATGGAGTGACTCAAATGACTGACTTCTGGTAGGCCAAACACATTGGTCGCTGTACACTCATGTGGACATTTAATTTGATACTGGCAGATGATAGACTATTCTCTGTCATAAGTGTTCTTCATCCAAAACTTCAACTAAAAGTGATAAATGTTCATTCTATGATTAGTCTTATTCTGCGCCAGTAAACAGAGGGAAAATGACGGAAGTCAGGGCTTGGTAAATTTCTATGAGGGAAGGGGGGGGGGGGGTTCGATGGATTTTTCCATCGGGCCAGCGAAAAGACTCTGAACCTGGGGCATCTGACCTTCCTGTGAAAACAGGATGATCCCTATCATTGATTTTGAACTAACTCTCTTATCGGGGGGGGGGGGGGGTGGTGGCTAGCCAGGTGTATATTGAGACATATTACCTATAATGGACTTGTATTAGGTTAGATTTAACAATTAAAGTATGCTGTAGGAGTAAATGAGTACAAAACACCTTGAATCTCGGACTAGTTTTGCACCACAATGGGCTTAAATTTTCCAAGAAGCTTGAATTGGTTAAATATATAAATATCGTTGAAGTTTACATTAAACATGGAAGTATAACCATTAAATATGCACAAGCCACGAGTGGCACACACAAGCTGCGGTATAAACTTTTTACGCAAGTGAAAATTTCTACATGGACCCGTATGGGGGGGGGGGGGAGCTTTATTTAACTATTCTAGCATAGTGTAGATGCATGCCTCCTACGATATTACAATTGTCTTCTTGCATTGTTAGAACAATTGATTTTATGTATGGTAAGCATTTCCCCCCTCATCATCGAATCATTGATTAGAATCACTTAATGTCAGGTTTGAGTTGACAACTTTAAGTGATGATAACATAATCTTCAGTAAAACAGACTTCTGCGAGAGCCTACTCTAATATGTAGTCATACATGTAATCAATTGTGCTAACAATGCTAGAAGACAATTGCAATATCTGAGAAGGCATGCATCAACACTAACTGTATGCTGGAATAGTTAAATAAAGCCCCCCCCCCTCCATAAGGGTTCATGTAGAAATTTTCATGCGTAAAATGTTTATACCACAGCTGGTGTGTGCCACTCGTGGCTTGTGTCTGTTTAATGTAAACTTCAATGATGTTTATATATTTAACCAATTCAAGCTTCTTAAGCCCATTGAGGTGCAAAACAAGTCGGAGACTAAAGGTGTTTTGTAATCATTTACATTTACCCTAATACAAGTCTATGGTAGGTATATGTCTCAATATACACCTGGCTAGCCACCTCCCCCCACTCCCAATAAGAGATAGAATTAGTTCAAAATCAATGACAGGGATCATCCTGTTTTCACAGGAAGGAGGTCAGATGCCCCAGGTTCAGTCTTTTTGCTGGTCCGATGTAAAAATTCTTCGAATTCCCCCCTCGGAGAAATTTACCAGGCCCTGATTTCAGCCATTTTCCCTCTGTTTACTGGCGCAGAATAAGACAAATTGTAGACTGAACATTTATCACTTATAGGTGAAGTGTAGATGAACAAAGAACACTTAATGACAGAGAATCGTCAATCATCTGCCAGTAGGAGCATCATTGTATGTATTCATAGGTATTCAAATCAAATGTCCGCATGAGTGTACAGTGACCAATGTGTTTGGCCTACCGGAAGTCAGTCATTTGAGTTACTCCACACCCCTGTGTGAAAATCGAGTTGTCCGAAGATGTACACCTTTTTTTTAGTGTTTTTTTGAACTTTTTTTTCCAATGTTTTTTTCAATTTTTTTTTCAACTATTTTTTGCAAATTTTATTTTTGACCAAGATCCAATATTATTATTAATTATTTTGGAAAAAAACTTTTTTAGTTTTGTCAACCAAAAAAATAATGTTTTGTCCTATAAAAGAAAAATGTTATCCTTGTACTAAATATTTTGCTCTCAAAAAATTAATTATTTCGTCCACAAATGTATTGTTCCTATGTCACCTGTGGGCCACTGTAGAGGTGGTTGTCAGTATTTGCATTTAAGATGAGGAGGTATAAACTTACTCAAAACATGACAAGTTAGGCCGAACGATATTGGAAATATGCCGAGACAAAATTGTCCTATGATAAATGCAATGTAGCTGGATGAAAATGCAGTTCCTAATGACAGGACAACGCTGAGTGTTAGGGTAATTATGAAAACAATCCTTCTTCCAAATCTAAAGAAAAGTAAAGAAATAAAATACAAACGCTCAGACCTTCATGATATCAGGTTAACCAACCAACCAACCAAACAATCAATCAATCAATCAATCAATCAATAAATCAATCAATCAATCCATTCATTCATCGATCGATCGATCAAGCAACCAATCAACCGACCGACCAACTAAACCAACCAACCAACCAACCAACCAACCAACCAACCAACAAACCAACTAACAAACCAACCCATAAAATGTATTAAGGAAATGGACAAATATTCAGATGAAGACATACATCAAAGAGCAAAAATGTTAGTTTATGTTTTCCTCTGCTCACACCACAGGTCATTCCCGTGTTTTTTATTTATAGTCCTATATTTGCTTTTTCAGTTTGCCGTTTCTCTTTTACTCTACTCGACTTTTAAATTTATCTTTGGATCTTGTATGAAACACACACACACACACACACACACACACACACACACACACACACACACACACACTCACTCACTCACATGTCTGATAGCTGGCCAAAACTCACAACACCGATTAGGTTACCAAATGGTACAATAGACTTGGATAGTTGCTTCAGCCAGTCTTCATCACAAACCAGATCATACTGGAAAAAATATAAAAGAAATGGTCACTATTCCTACTATTTTGCGGAAACTGGTTCTACAAACATCAAAATGAATATAAAATAAATAATACAAAATAACATTATAATGGTGATAATTGCAATATTGTTTCACTGTTGACAACATTTATATTCGCTGTTTACAGCTATTGTTACACCAAACAAAGTATGGTGTTGGCATCACATATTCTATTCTATTCCATAATTTTCTTCCATAATGGTCTATTAGAAACAGACGACATATCATCCAGTCTTATCAAAATCCACGGTATGCTCAGTGATATGCAAGTGCAACAACAACGCTTATATGACCGTATTGTGAACTTAGAAGAGAATTCAACAGCGCCTATCTTATCGGCCAATATTCGATACTTGCAAGACTAATTTTCTGCCCTACTTGTCCAGGGAAATTTCAACAGCGATACGGCTAAACTTCTGAATATGTATATATTATCATGTTAACTTATTATGTCGATTTACCATTTTCGAGAATATTCCTAGTTTCGAATTACCTAATCGTAACTTTTCTGATTTAGAAGATAAGTTTCTGACTTCAGAGATATCACCCCTATTTCAAAGGGTGCAACCAGTCAAAGTGATTCTAAACCACATTGTGTGTCTCCAATAACATGTGTACCAAAGAAACATGGATACTATAGTCTAGTAATAGACCTACGACGAGTCAATGAACACTGTGAAAATCATTCCTTTAAAAACGACGGTATATTGACAGTTAATAGACTTGGTAAAACCAAAAGACAATTTAGTAACTCTTGATATAAAACATGATTTCCATCACGTACAGTCAATGCCAAACTTATTTGGGTTTTGCATACAAAGGTAGATACTACTAGTTCTGTTGGAATGTATTGCATTTGACTTTCAATGTGAGGCCATACTAGTTTGCTAAAGTTTTACGACCTGTTGTTGAATATTTACGCCCACTGGATTTGAAAATTGTACTCTATTGTGATGATTTCTTACTTGTAACAAATGGCAATGATGTAAGTAACCACAAAGCAATACTTTTGAGTACACTAGAAAAATGGGAAGTAAATTGGGAAAAATCATCACGTGAACCTTCCCATCAGAAACTGTTATAGGGTATTTAATAAACACCGACTCACAAACTAGCCAGGTCCATATACCAAAACAGAGAATACAAAGATTACATTATGATACATAACCCGTGAAATAACTGCCATGGGTTTAGCACGTATAGTTGGTCAGTGCGTTTCTATGACCAAGGTGGGTCTCACCTATACTACAACATACAAACTTGCACTCAACTCGATTCAGGTGAAAGCCAGGTGCCCCATAGACGGACGAGTGGCGTTTCTTCAACAAAACAATTACAAACCAAGGTTTCCGAACTGCTAACCGACAGTTGCTATGGTAACAACTACGTTCACAGGATAGCAGGATTAGTCCGTATGCCCTTTATCTGTCATAATGTTGACTCGGTGTTTGAAATGTACGGGATTAGCTAGTCTTGCTGCTAGACGTTCGGGCTTTCTTTCGATGCTATAACTATAAGCGAACGAAGTTCGCATGTTCCATCCTCGATAACGTTGTTCGGCTGTGTGTCGTATTTTATCGGAAGAACATCCGAGGGCTAGCTGATAGACTAGGGATTAGCATACTTCCACCGGACCTGTATTGATAATCTGAAACTTTTGTGTAGCGGGCTCTAACCAACTGTCGTGGAGTGCTATCAGTAGTGGAAAGATACCAGGTTTATCTTTCCACCGGTCTCTATTGTACTTATGCCCGACGAGTTCACAGGATAGCAGGATTAGTCCTTATGCCCTTTATCTGTCATAATGTTGACACATTGTTTGACATGTACGGGATTAGCAGTCCTCTACCGGAGCTAATATTAAAGTTTGTGTAGCGGGTTATAATCAACTCCTTGTCTGAGTTGTTGCTGAAATCTTATCAGTAATGGATAGTGTAAGACAAAGGGGGATTTAGAAGGTGTGAATTGGGTTGACCTTTGTAGTTCAAGTAAAACCAGTCCAGCAAAGTCAGAAACCATATGCCTGCACATGGAAGTATATGGGAAGCCTCCATGGTCTCAAGAATGAAATGCAAGAGGACCAAAATAGTTTGCCAAAATTACGAGGAGAACTTAATTACGGAGAAAAATAGTTGTGGAGTAAAAATAAGTCATACTACTGTACCATGAATGGAGTAGTGACTGCACAGTAAGGGTTTAAGGATGAAGGACACAACTGTAACCATTCAAAAGAAACGTAAACATTTAAAAAACGAATTTTACACATATCTTCATATGAGCTACACTATAACATAAGACACGTCTCGTTGTTCAGTCCTATCAGGGCTTGTGAATGTTGCATGGCTTATTTGTTTCGCCGTGAACACTGCATGCTGTGTGTGTCCCCATCCGAATGTGTACACTTTTATCTCAGTATTATCATCACCTAGCCTGGCAAGGGGTGAGACAGTGTGTACTTTATCTTAATCTAGTCTAGCAAGGGTGAGATGGACTAATCCTGCTATCCTGTGAACTTGTCGGGCATAAGTACAATAGACACCGGTGGAAAGATAAACAACGCGGCTCCGCCTTGTTGTTTATCTTTCCACTGGTGTCTATTGTATACTTATAGCCTATTTAGCTGTCAAAATGTTGACTCGGTGTTTGAAATGTACTGGATTAGCCGTCCCCTACCGGAGCCATTGGGTAGCGGGTGATAACCAACTCCTTGTCTGAGTTGCTGCTGAAGTGTTATCAGTATTTTATAGTGTAAGACAAAGGGGGATTTAGAAGGTGTCAATTGGGTTGACCTTTTGTTGTTCAAATAAAACCAGTCCAACAAAGCTTATTAAGCTTATCAGTCGAATATAACCCTGAAAGCCAAATATTTGGCAGACAAATCAAACATTCTGGCAGACAGTTTGTCCAGAAACCAATCTATGTACGAATGGGAACTGCATCCCAGAGTATTTCGCTTCCTAAACTATAGGGTCCCGAAAGTGGACCGAATCAGGTCGACCGCTTATCAGGTACCAGTGTACAACAGCTAGCTGTGGGATCAAATGACCGAAGGTGTCGACTCGTTATTTTTTTTAGCACAGACAGACTGGAACGCAAAGAACAATTTTGTAAAAAAGTAATGCACTTTTCTGCCTTCTACAAAGAGTATTAAAGACACTGATATTACAGAAAGAAGATGCGACAATAATTGGTCCATGGTGGCCGGCGCAACCTTGGTTCAGCCAACTATGACATATGTCTACCAAGGATAAAAGACATCATATAAGTTGGAAATCATCGAGTGGAACCACTAAAGAAAACAAGAAATGGATCCTCTACGCTTGGCGAGTATCTGTAAAACCCGGGCTGGTCCCAACGTGCGGCCACACAAACTATCATGAGCTGGGCTGCATCAACTATGTCATTGTATGATAGACAAATACAGAAATTCAGAGTTTTCCGCGAATAGTCAACAACGTTTCCATCACTAGACTGTGCAATTATTGCTGATTATCTGTGTTATACTGCAGATTCGAATTCGTCCCAGCGACACGCGTCAATTCTTAAATCTACATCGGCTGCTATGAAGGGATGGTCTCCACTCACCTATGGAAAACAAAGATGTTCAACAATTATCTATCGCATTGGTGAAGTCGGACACCGTATGCCCATCACAACGTACGAAAACCATGCCTGTCCAGTTTTTTGTATCTATTTACCTTTGGATTTTTATTTGATAAAACAGCTTCACCATGTTTTTCTACTTGAAAAAATAATGCAAAATAACATATACCAAGTCCATGTTCATAACTCAATACATTGCAAAAAGATGCACAAAATGTAAAAAGTTTGTTATTGTACGTACAATAACAAACATTTTACACATTGTTTAATGTTTTGCCGTTTATTGAGATGTGAACATGGACTTGGTATATGTTATTTGCATTATTTTTTCAAGTAGAAAAACATGGTGAAGCTGTTTTATCAAATAAAAATCCAAAATAAATACCAAATTCTCATCCATATGGCCACTTTAACTTAAAATTATTGAGACTCAAAGTGTTAACTTTTCTGGCAGTATCCTTCATGTTACACCCGTCAGAACTAGCACCCAACTATTATGATCCATTTTCAGAGATGACAAAACGAAATATATTCTCTACTAATAAGTAGAATTAATTTAATGATGACGGTTCAGTGGCACTATGGTTCTTTTGGGATTAAAACTGACCCAAATAGAACAGGCTTCGAGGTATGTGTACCACCACATTCAAATGAGATCGTAGACCCTATAATCTGCTTCAAAGAGTGCACATGGAGGCCTGAAACCTTTCACCCTAAAGATACGAAACCAGTGTTCATCACGTTGAAAACGCCTTCCGGGGCAATTTCCGACTCTACCATTGCTTCTACACTAAATGAAGCGAAATCCTTCAGACCAATCGGCGCCACAGCTGCAATAAAGTCAGGCTGCAACCCAGACACTGCCATTCAGATTGGCAGTTAGAAATCAAAAGAAGTCTTTCTAAATCTTTATGTTTATCCGGAAGCAATAGAGAAGTATATAGACAATGTTCTGAATTGGGAGATATTGTAATAACACTAAACTGAATTCAAATACGTAATGAATTAAAGTATTGTTACTCTCTACAATACGTCTGTTAAATGCATACAGCAACTGATATGTGGGTGACGTCACATTAGTTATAACGTCCCCCTGTTGTCTTTGTGCAGTGCATTGCAGTGCAGTGTTGTGTATTTTATGTTGCACATGTGTTTATTTTGTGGTATATTCTTTGGTATTTTCTTTGTGTTGTTAGTGAAGGTGTTCTGTACAGAGCAATGCGATGACATTGTAATAAAACTAAGTTGAATTGGAATACGTAATGACGTAAGTTTATTTCAAGAGACATCTCAAGTATTACCCATTAGTGCTGTTATGTAGCAACTCTTCTCATGGCTTTCAAAATACTTGCTGCATAACCACCATTGGGTAATATACGTCAACTAGTGCCATTATAATCAGGTAATAAGTGTATAGTATTCATAGTTCCTTTTGATAATTGAATTGAATAGTATTTTATTTGCCACAAACTCAAAATCATATCAACATAACAAGAGAGAAAGTAAAAAAGACAGTGGAATAAATATTACACATAAACTGATGGATGAATACAGAGTTTATGGCTGGACCACAAAAATAGTTTGAAACAAACTAGTCAAGTTTGTGGCCCATACTACAATTGATTAAACAAAATAATCAAAGCAAAAACAAAAACAAATTTGAAATTAAAAGAAAAACAAAAAAAATACCCACCTCAATAACAACAGTATTTTCATACCAAGTCTTGTCGTAAACCCATCCTTGATCACAACTTATCAGTATATCGTTGCTACGAGGGAAACAAACCTCGGCAGATACTTCTTGAGATATGTTCACATCGTATCTCTTGCATTTGTCCCAGATGATATCGTCATCTATAGTATACGGAATTGTGCAATTCTTTACTGGAGATACATCAGTATATGTTTGGTTGCTGTGCACTCTACAGTAGTGGTCAGCTGATGCACTGTAGAAGGTGTTACCTATCTGATGTAATATCGGTATAGCACAGAGGTTAATCAGGAAAAAGCACTGAAACTTTTGGTAGCGGCCAAAAGCACCCACAGTGTTCAGAAGTTCGTCAAACTGCTTCATTTCGTCCAGTTACTGCAAGAAAACAAAACGTCACTCGATCAATGTCCTGATGAACGAATATATTATGTGCATAGTTTGTGAAATATACATCTAACATCTCTTTCATATGTTGGTTTAGTCCAGTTGCTAAACCTTCAGGCTTTCTTCTGATACGACAAGCGGCTGGCGGTCACTTTGCCCTTGAAAGGTGCATCGAGCCTGAGTTTGTTTCGCAACAATGGCAAGATTTTCAAAAATGACTACTATTGAGGGTGCGATGTCGAGCCCGTCAATTTTCAGGTTTTTCAGTTCTACAACTTCTACAGAGAATATTTGGTCAAACAAGTACAGATGGACGGACACCTAACAAACATTTTTTTTTTCTGTAACATCAATCAACAGCAATACACTGGAATGAATGATAATATAAATTTTACATCTAACAAACCAGTGACACCTACCGTAATTGTTCGATATTACACAAGGCTTGTTACCGGAGTAAGTAAGTAGTGTGTGGCCGCGGTAGTAGTTATAACCTGCAGTCTTCTAGATCTGTTGCCACATATCACTCTAAGGGAGCCTTCAGTATTTATTGGGGAAGGGCCGGAGGAAATCACACATCGTCTGTTAAGTAAAACATGACCCTCCCGCCCATTCTCCATTTTTAAAAAGTGACCCCCTTTGCCCCATTTTATAAAACATGACCCTCCCCTCCCCATGACAATTGCATATACTGAACATTAATCAATATTCCCATTATATGTATATATACAAATTAAATTATTTTGACTCTGTATTAGAAAGCAATATTTGTACAGATAAATTGACAAACAGGAAATGACTAGCTAGTTGCCTTTGTCTTATAATCATACACAATATACAGTATTTAGTATCTACAACGTGCTTTCCATGTTGTGCATACTCTGCTTGATCTCGTCACTTGTAAAAGTTCCCCGATATCATTATCATCACCATCTTCACCTTCAGTATTGCGTGTCACTCTCATTTGACTCACTGTCACTACTTGCGTCAGTACATGTACCACTGTCCGTGTTTTCTATTACATTCAAAACTTAGTCACAACCACCACCACCACCACCACCACCATCATCATCATCATCATCATCATCATCATCATCATCATCAGCATCAGCATCAGCATCATCATCATCATCACTGCTACCATCACTATCATATTTTAACAACAACATTCACGGACAGTGTGAGTGATAAGGTGAGATGGCACACTCAATAAAATGCATTATTTTTTATTAAACAATTTTCTTACAATATATGCATTTGGACTTTGGCATGTAAAGTACTTGTAAAAATAAATGTTGAATGCTCAACACAAAACACACAAAACAAATTGACAATCATCGAGTCTTCAATTTGGTCACAAAACTACAGATTGTAAAATGTGCCCCCCCCCCCCCCGATTCCTTCGGCCCTCCCCCTGTAAGTACAGAAGGCTCCCTAAAACTGAGCGAATCTTACAAGCGAAAAAGGTCTTTGAGCTTTGAATTGTTCAGTCTAACTTAAGTGTCATTTGTTTTTTTTATCGCCATCAGTCAACATGCTTGACAAGTTATATTGAAATGACCAAAATACTTCGCACTTTGTCTGTTTACAAAGGGCATTGAAACATGAAGTCACCTCTAGTTGACATCCGGCATGTCAAGGGGTCGAACGTTTTAGGAATACGTTAAATTCTGTTCTGATAGGGAGAGGGTCGGACACATTATTTGTATCCATCGCTCTTCCCCTCCCCCCAACTGAATAAAATGACTTATCCCTAAACCGAGTTGTGGAATCAAATCGTAGTCGCATTACGCGATAATATTTTTTCGAGATTACGTCATTATATTCATCATGTACGAATTCCTGGTTAGAATTCGGTCAGCGGGTAGATCCGACTCACCTTGTTGTAGTGACTGGAAAACATGAAACAAATACACAAACCAAAGAGTTATGAACTGTGCCCTTTAATTGGTAGTCTTCAATTCTAGGAATTGTCATTTTGACAGAATGTACCTTTGAAACGCACAAAGTCTTTACTGGGAGCGAGAGAATATGTATGGCCTCAAGTTGGACGGTAGACATGAGGATGCGAGTTTTGATAGTAATGGTGGGGATGGGGCAGTGTAATCAACTAATTCAGTGGCGACGTGTTCCATCAATTTGGCTTGCTTTCGAGTAACTGTACATGTAACTGCTTACCGTTATAGGTGAGAACTTGCCGCGTTTCTAGATCGGCAATATAGAGTGTGGTTGATGATACATTCAAATTTCATCAAGACTAAAACGTATAAGACAGTTCCTCTTTAACGGGCACCAAGTAATGGTAGTAAATCTAATTTTCTTCGCAAGGACGTCTCAATCTCGATTATACGAAATTACATTCCGTTCACCCCTAAATTTCCAAGAGTATGTACAGCGCTCCAACCACATCTAACACTTCACTTCACTTCCAAGCTTGACAACTGGTCTTTTTACTTGGCGTCTTAACTGCGCAGGTAAAAGAGTGTTCTATTCTAGCGTTGTGTAGTGCGTACGTACGTACGCACGCGCTCGTTTGTTGTGGGGTGTACGTACGAAATTACAAATATGGCTTTGCATACCTTTGACTGTCTGGTATTCATTATTGTTTTAGCCTGAAGGAAAATGATGTGTAAATGAACTGCTTTAGTTATGAAATAAATTTAGGGACGTTGTCGATTTCAAACAGCTTTACTTTACTCGTAGTTACGACTGACTACTCGTACCTATAGCCCCGACTACTCACTGGGGAAATCTTAGATAATGAGGTGCAGCTAGCTCATTATACTAGGGGGCCCTAGACAAACCCATTCACAAGTATGTTTACCTAGTTTCCTTTTGTCGGCACTCAATCACAGACAATGTACTACTGAACTACTGCTTACTTGAGCGTAATTGCTCATAGTGGGCCGGGTATAATAATCCAAAAACTATGAATTTGAATTTGAATTGAAAATCTATGTATAAGGAAGGAGACCCCCCAGGGAGAGGGGAGGGGGGTACCTCCATCGAAAAAGGTAGTGGCTGGTCCTGTGCCGAAAAATAAAGAATATGTGTAAGATGACGAAATGTTCAATACAAAGGCTAAGTGTATGAATGGCTGGATACCGTATATAGTAATTCATCGGACGCGTGTGTGAAAGATAATGAAGACTGATCACACGCCTGCCCCAATCGATTACATATTATGATCACGATTTAACAACTATCACTCGTCTTGACACTTCATTATAGCCATTAAGTATACAATAGACACTGGTGGAAAGATAAACAACAAGGCGGAGCCGCTTTGTTTATCTTTCCAACGGTGTCTATTAATGTATAAATATCACTAGCTTTACGAACGTAGTTGTTACCATAGCAACTGTCGGTTAGCAGTTCGGAAAGTATTTAAAGTCCCTTGTAATCGAACTTTGGTTTGTAATTGTTTTGTTGAAGAAACGCCACTCGTCCGTCTATGGGGAACCTGCCTTTCACCTGAATCGAGTTGAGTGCAAGTTTGTATGTTGTAGTATAGATGAGACCACCTTGGTCATAGATAAACCATGGATGTATTAGTCACTAATACATCCATGGATAAACACACTGACCACACTGCCCGACAAGTTCACCGGATGGCAGGATTAGTCCATCTCAGCCGTGCTAGACTAGATTAGGAAAAAGTACACATGCACTGTCTCACCCCTTGCCAGGCTACGTGATGATAATACTGAGATAAAAGTGTACACATTCGGATGGGTACACACACACACACACACACACACACACACACACACACACACACACACACACACACACACACACACACACACACACACACACACACAGCATGCGAAACAAATATGCCATACAACATTCTCCCCTTATACCTCCATGCTCATATGAAGACCTGTGTAAAATTCTTCTTTAAAAAAAAATATAAAAATTTTTACCGTTTCTTTTGAATGGTAATAGTTGTGCCCTCCTTACTATGCAGTCACTACTCCATTCATGGTGCAGTAGTTTTAATACTACTCTCCACAATTCTTTATCTCCGTAATTAAGTTCTCCTCGTAATTTCCCGTTCTATACTTCCATGTTCAGGCATATGGTTTCTGACTTTGCTGGACTGGTTTTACTTGAACTACAAAGGTCAACCCAATTCACACCTTCTAAATCCCCCTTTGTCTTACACTATCCATTACTGATAAGACTTCAGCAGCAACTCAGACAACGAGTTGGTTATAACCCGCTACACAAACTTTAATATTAGCTCCGGTAGAGGACTGCTAGTGTTGTACATGTCAAACACCGAGTCAACATTTTGACAGCTAAAGGGTATAATACAAGTATAACATTTTCCGATAATATTCTATTTAAAATGTTTCACATCATAACCGTCGGTAAATTCCGACAAAGGGTACATTAACAGATTATTTTCATATACATGTACTGCATTTTCAATAAACCATACTGACGTTGCCAATGGTATATAATAAAGACCAGTCAAGATTGCCTGAAAAGCACTCACTTCCGTAAAAAATTTTCCAAGTGTCAATAGTCATCTCGTATCATAGTACTAGTAGTATCGTAAATTTCGTCAGAGTTCTTCCTAAATTATGTCCAGTAAATGCGTCGAGATTGTCTGGTTAGACTTAGAGCCAGTGAGAGAAAAGGGCAAAGTGACGACAATCCCTACAGCAGATATCCGTCCACCGAATTTCCAGTGTGGTGATGTTGTCAAGGCGAAAAAGAAGAGGAGGAAAGTGGTACAAAGCCAGAGTTACTGCTGCTGACAACGCAATTGATTTTGTGTTCTGGAACGTCGAAATCTTCCATAACCTAAACATATTACTAGCTTATGCTTTGGTTAGTTTTCTTGATTATACAACAACAGTTTCTTTTCAGTTTTAAGATGATCTTACTTTTATTTTTTCTTTCCATAGTACCGATGAGAAAACAAGTCGCAACTTTGGACATCTGACACCGGCGACGCGACGATGATGATATCCCATTATCAGCCTAGCGTGACATGATTGACCGATCACCTAAGACATCATCGTTAGTTCCGACAGTGAGTTTATGTACTTTTTTCTGACCCAGCCAGACTAGGAGAGCAATACACCGATCACCTTTGTATTGAGCCCGTTATACACAGTGTATGGACAGTAGCACGTTTCCGGACTGAAAAAAAATCAGTAATTGTGGGTTAGAACTCAAGTATTGTGTTTTGATTCAATGAATATATTTTTATATATCAGGATTTAAACCTCCTGTTTTAAGTAGGCCATACTTTTGCCCCGAGCAGTATTATATTAGTACAACTCTCCCCAACGCTCCCAATGTTTTCGGATGACTCCAACTTCGAAATGATCTGAAAGTTGGCGAGAGGTCTGTACGTTGGATTGTGGAACTTGATGTTCTTGCCGAGAAGTTGGAGAGGCGTATACGTAGTGACTGGTTTAAAACTGACTCTTACCAACTGTGTATCGGAGACTTAAACTTGAACTCGCCAGCCAGTGAACGAGTGCGATACCGTGATCTAAACACAGTTCAACACGGTACAGCAAGAGTCCCACCCAAAAATTAAAATCCATGGTAACAGATGCAGACACAACTGAATGTGGGCGACCGTTAATTCGTGATGTTAATTCTAAAACTGTTGTGGGCAAGTCAAGAACATTTTTTTGTGCAACTTTCGTATTAAAAGCATACCATTCACAGGGGCAATGATTTTGTTCAGAAATGGAGATGGACTATATAATCCTTGCTACACCCCATAGTTCAAAACAGCTAACCGTGACTGTTACAACGTGTCAACATTTCTTATGTGTGGGTTAGAAGGCATCATTTGGCAAGTACCTCATTTACCGTTTAAATATCTCGTATCCTTATAACCATAACCATAACCATATTGACCATAATTTTCCAAGCTGCATGAGCTACCTTACTGTACTAAAAATCTACATGGTTATAATATGATACCACATCACATTGTCAGACGTAATTTGCATATTAATGCCATCTTCAATTTTTCTTGAAGAATTCATCATCCAGATACCCTAGAATACCAGCACACCAAATTTCATCAATTAACTAAACAACCACGGTTTTTTACCCCAAAACTACCTAAAACGCAGAAAATAAATTGAAGATATCTTGATGTCGCAAACAAATCTGAATAGACTCTATGATAAAAAACCATGCGGTGACAGTTTTAGAGTTAGAAATGAAATGATATTACTCATTGGGAACGCGTAATGTGAAAAAGTCGCACTGGCGCAAAGCATCACGGTAAAAACAATTTCTTTGGCACACTCCACTTAAGGAATATAGCCGTACCCAAAAAGTTAATACGGACATCCCGTCTTTTTTTCAGTCAATCTTAAGTTAATAATACAACGAATAATATATATATATATCAATATGAACAAGAAAATGAACACAGATATTTTTTTTATTTGGAAGCAAATAATTTGTTTGCTATTTTGGTGTAAATTTTACGAATATGTGATTTCATTACCTGAAATAAGTAAATGTAGGATTGAAGTGAGAAAGGAAGACACAAATAAACTGCTCAGGGAAATAAGGTATGATATCGAAATTTCATAAAATGCATGAATGAAACACTCTTTGACATCAAATGATAAAATAAGTCGCACATGGTAATTAACTACTGGATATGTTTTCTAAACACATTTGAAACAAAAGAATTATGTGAATTTTCCAAAAAGTGCATCGACATTGACTTATCCTAAACGTTTACGTAATTCGGGGACCCTCAAATTCTATTGCATATATTTTCAGTACATATATTCAATTTTTTTTAATGATGAAAGTGTAGATAAATGAGGGTAGATCCAAAACTATTTATTATAACTACTTTCGGGTTCAGTTACTAGTGCTTTAGGTGCGCGGGCGTTTGCATTTGACAGTGTGCGTGTGTAAAACTTCGCCAAAACCGCTAAGCCTATTTACTTAAATAGCATGTCCCAATCAAGAAATTAAAAAAAAAAGTGATTACCATAGACATGCAATTTCAAGCAAATTCGAGTGTGGTAAAATGTTTTTGGTAGGACACAGACTCACCCACACATTTTACCTGCTTGTGTTAATGATGGCATGATGTAAAAGAAATACCGTCAAAACATGAATACAACAAACTGTCTGTGATATGTAAGCAATAGCTTGAATTTGACAATTGACCCAGAAGGGAAAATTAAGATCAAAGGTCAATGCCTTAAAAAGAAAGATTACACCTGACAATATAGGGGTGGACACTTGAGTGAAAAATATAATTCGGTGAGTATCAATCTCCTAAGACAGTGCTCTATACCGCAGTGGCAGAGCGCAATAGTTTTATATATATATAATTTCACCTGTTATGATATGATTGCCTATCTTTGCAAATTAGGTCTAAAATCGTTTCATGGAACAGCTCCGTCTGACCAGACAAAAGAATCTTAACTATCCCGTGTCTGTGCATTTTATTACCAACGATCACAGTGTATCAGATATGTCTATTTCAGGAATTTGTAAGGTTTCTGGCGATGAGAAACTATTGAGGTTGAAGGAAGAGGAAATCATTTTCCGTCTCGGAACGCTGGAACCCCTTGGAATTAATAGATTATTCACGTCATTCCCAGTCTAATAACGCTTATTTTATATTTCAGGCGTATTCTATATTGGGTCCGATTAGGTGCGTGCGAATATTAGAACGTTTCACACGTATAACCGTTAATCACACGCGGTTGTCGTTCTGTTCCATAACATTCAGATATATTCAGGTGTTTATATAATTACCTAATATGTCTTGCCTATAAATACCTTGAAAAAGAATTTTTATTCGAAACGTCGGATTACATCTATTTATTCGGACTGTCTCACAAGTTCCTTATGCATTTCTACATACATAGACACGCACGCACGCACACACATACCTACATAGCATACCTACATATAAATACATACGCAAGCAGGCACATGTACATACATACGTACATACATACATACATACATACATACGTACGTACGTACATATACATACATACATACATACATACATACATATAGTACATACATAACCAATATAAATAAAATAACACTTTACAACTTACATTTAATAGATCTCACATCACAAAAACAATTATATTGCATGACTGAAAAGATGACCCATTTCGACTGAGCGCCTATTGGCACGTTACTTAACCCCTTGAAATCAAAATATATAAAGGTGTATCGCTGTGATTACATTACGTTTATAGTCAATCTCTTTGGTTATTAGAAAGATAAACACTCAGTAACAGCACAGTTCCAATGTTTGGTATCATCTTAAATTGTTCTATCTATGCTTTGCTTGTCGTTCAGTGCACCATACTTGTTCAAACTCTCTGTGATCACCGAATTCGGTTCATCGTCAGGTAGAAGTGGTTGTCTCTCTTCTATGTGGTTAACATTTGCACGGTCCTTATCTTGTTCCGAATATTGCCCCCTAAAATCAAGATATATTTACAATTTAAACAGTTCTCATTCCAGAAGAGAACGTGCGTTTTAAAGTCACACGTGGACATGTAATGGTGTATCATTGCTAAGCAATCTTTAGGCCAAACCAAAAACAAATGTGTGGTTCCGATTACGCTCAAGTTTAGAATAGGTGGGGTAGGTAGATTTATATTTTATTTTTTTGAATATTTTCGCGATTTTTTTTTCTCGAATACGTAACAAAATGTTTAGGGTCGGCGTGAAAAACGAGGTGGGGGTCGGGTAACAGGAACCAAATATTTATTTTTAGGCCTGAGAGGGATATTAATATTGTTCTGTCACTCAGCAAAGTTGTTCAAAGATGGCATTATTGTACTTGTATAAGAATGTATTTAAAATATGGTAAATCTAATTAGCATGCATTAATACATATTCATTACAATTTTGATGTATAACACGCCTTGGGGTATAATTTCCTTAAAATCAAAGTTATTCAATCCTCTGAACTTCGCCAGATGGTAGCTTGTTCCATTTTTTTTTTGAAGTTAATGATCTTGATGTCGACGAAATAGATAATCCTTTATTTTCCTTTAGACTTTAACAATATTGGGCGGAAATATTAGATTCTGAAATGGCTTATTTTGACCTGTAGTATAATACTTAAAGAATGTATAAGGTGACCACATATATTTTTTATTTTAACAGAGACCGCGATTGAGATTTCTTGAGCAAAGTGAAAACAACAGTTGAATATTTTTACTACCAAACCAGAGTGAGTATACAGTTTTAATTAGGCAGCTCAAATTTTCTTACGTTTCACACTAGATGTTTTGTCACAAATTACGTAAAACAAAATACAAAAACTGAGTGATAGTGCGCAAGCATATTAAATCATACATTTTATCTCGCTGTGAGCACAAATCAACATCACTTTCGGATGAAACAAGGAGGTATCAAATAAAAACAAAAACATGTTTATTATCATAGTCACATAAAATGTAACATTTCATGTGTGTGCGCGCGCGCTATCAGTGCCTGTATTTTATTTGTGTAATTAATAAAAAAAAACCAGTTGCGTGAGACTTACAAAGACAATGTACATCCTAATTGAAACTCTGTAGTCTTTCTGGTTTGGTAGTATCACTCACACTTGGAAATAACACATTTCATTTCAATTGTGTTGGGTCAGTCAAGTTTTACTTACGTTCCTAATATTTGCCCTTCTTCAATTGTTCCAGGCAGTCTTTCATTTCTTGTCTCTGGTAGCAAGGGTACTATCAATCCAGCAATCACTGGTAAACACCCCATTATAACAAAGGGTAGTGGAGACCATTTAACTTCGAGTAACATGACATATGGTGAAATTATACTACCAATACCAGCAGACATCGACGACATGCCCATGCCTGCATTTCTGTCAACGCAACATCGAATGGATAACGTAATATCAATTTTTTGATGTTTGTGATGATAAATTTCGAGAAAAATTCCTCGTTTTTTTGTGTCAAACAGTAACATAAGATTCAGGTGATGCTCGGTTTTGATAATAGGTAAATCCACAGACTTGTTCTAACCTATGTGAACTTATATACTAATATTGGTTTTTAAAGTGTGTTTTTATACAGCGCTTTCCCACCCAGTCTGGGTGCTCAAAGCGCTTTACAAATATTACCCCTGGCTCAGATCTATAGCTGCACAACGGCCCTTTATACTTCAACTCCCTGGGGACATACTATCAATTACCACCTTTATAAGCACATAGGATTAAAGCATTCACATTGGAACCTCTATTCTACAAGGTAATGGCGTACAATTTCACACAAAGGCACAACTCCACACGAGTTTGCCACTTTCGACATACCTGACAACCGTTGGATATATTTCAGCACCGTAGACGTAGATAATTCCATACACTGCCGCAATACAAAATTTGGATAGCATGGCTAAAGCTTCAGATACCTTGGGGGCTTCTGTGGAAAGATACAGTAAGATTTCTATGTGTACAGTTCATTTAGTTATTAGAAGCTCTTTCAATGAAATAGTCTCCTGTTTTTACATAAAGGGCAATATGTCCATACTGTCTTTTAAACTGTGTAATATTCATGTTTTTAATATAAATGAGGTTTTGAAAGAAAATAAGTTGTACATACGGGGCATTATACTAAGAATCAAAGCTACACCGCCAAGCATTTGAAATCCACAAAGCGACCAACGTCTTCCGATAAATCCCATTAGCCACCACCCCAATAAACGTGCAGGAATTTCTACAAACCCAGCCAAGATGAACGTGATGTATGGGTTGTCTCCGATCTGGTCGGTGTTCAGCGAGATGCCGTAATACACGAAACCACACGAAAACCTAAAAGTGGATGGAAAAATTATCAACTTGTAATAACGATCTCATTTAAAGCAAACATCGATTTCTCATCAAAAACATTCATTTTCGGGGAGGATTTACGAAATCACCTAATTAGATATTTTTGCTGCCTGTAATTACTCTTAATCTTGCACTAAATGTTAAATAGTGTTTGTAGATTGTATGTCCGTCCGTCCGTCCGTCCGTCTGTCTGTCTGTCTGACTGACTGACTGACTGACTGACTGACTGACTGTCTGTCTGTCTTTCTGTCTGTCTGTCCACACACACACACACACACATGTATGCATGTACGTACGTACGTACGTACGTGCATGCATGCATGCATGCATGCATGCATGCATGTATGTATGTATGTATGTATGTATGTATGTATGTATGTATGTATGTATGTATGTATGTATGTATGAATGTGGCATTTATTTATATTTGGATCTATGCATGTGATATAATAAAGGACTCTTATTATCTGTCATGCAAACTTACCAATTGAAACACATAACCATTGTTCTAAGTCGTAATCTTGGTGTTCTTAGCAGATCAATAAGTGTATATTTACGTTCCTGAAATGAAGGAATTTAAGAACTGCTTGGAAAATGGAAAATTTCACGTTAGAACAAATCTTCCATGTGCGAAGGCTTGGTCCCAACTACTAATGTGATGTGATGTGATGTGATGTGATGTGATGTGATGCGATGTGATGTATGAATGGTGTTACAGTTAGAGTTACAGTAGATGGCAATTCCATACACTGAACCCATACGGGATGGTCCTCACTGGACTTCTTGGGAGATAAGTGTTTATATACTTAAAGAACTATAAAGTATAAATTTTGATTACACACATTTACGGTCAATGTCAATGGTAAGTTTCTGATCTGCAATGTCATCGCTAGCTAGAGTATAGACGTACGGTACATATGGCCGTTGATGCACAGACATACGGACGGACATTGATCATTCTGAGCCCCAAGCCTGTATGTTTTGTATGTTGTGGGCTAGTGGATGGATCTTTATTTGGTCGCGTTGTCACACTGTTTTTGAATAGTACAGTGACACTCAAATTAGATGAAACAGTTCGCAGCCGCGTCTTGGACAAAAGAACACACCACCGTGACGGGCGCGAATCTGTGTATAGATCTATTCACACACTACGACGATTTCTATGTTAGAGATATATCAATTGTCCCTATAGGCCTTTGACAAACCTTTGAGGTATCGGCGGTACTCCTTGCTTTCCAGAGCATTTTCTTTTCCCCTTCAAAAATATCATCAGGCAAGTTGGTCTTATTAAACTTAGCAAAACGCTTCAAGACTTCCAGACACTTGTCATACTTCTGTTTTTGCATTAACCACATCGGGGATTCTGGAAGGACACTGTTGAGAGATAGAACGTTATTAAAAATATGTAAGACTTTGTTATTTCCAAATGAATGTTGAGTACGGCTAACAAGAAGGCTCATGATATCACACAAGAATTTTGAAAAAAATCCCAATTTGTTTCATATCATTTGCATTTGCAAATACCTTTGCAAATCTATTTCCAATAAAAATTCGTTTTCATTTTATTTCCGTTTGTTTGCTGACCATGGTAATCATTGGATACTCTTTTGGCGTTTCCACTGTACCCACCATGTTGTGAAAACTGGGATATCTTTTGTGTCAATATACCAAAGTTTGTTCAAGAGGGTTAATTTCACATTTTGTTCCGTTTTTCTCACCGTGGCAATCAACAAGAAAACACATAATTCGTATAATCGCTGGTGTTACTAGCCTGGGTGTATAATTTAAGTGCTATAAAGACATACTTTGATGTTAATTACTTATTAAACCACAAACTAGTATATGTTGTAACCGATTGCGGCAAGTACAAATTGGTCATTCTACAGGAAAAGAGTTATTTTTATAGACAAAATCTAAGTGTATTAGATCAACTACATTTATGCTTATGGTTTGATTCATCTTTTGTGTGTGATGTTCAGTAACTGTGTGTACATCCCCGTTTCTATGCTGTGATATGTAACTGTATTTCCAGCCTCGTACGACAAAGAGACAACTATAAAAAGTTCCAATTGTCAGTTGAGAACAGAAATGTTATGTCATGATCTAGACACATTATTTGTCATAGACATGCAATAAAAAGCAAAGGAATTCATATGTCCATGTTCTTTAAAGATAGGTGAGAAGAAAATCCTGTTACAAATGTGCCACCATTGTTTTTGCTTGGAATGAGCCTCGAGGAGCTTTGGCCGTTGTATGGACTGGGGGTTAGCTCCGTGTGCAGTACTTTAATATTTAAATTAGCTATTCAAATCGCGTTCCCGGGTTGTTTAAACGTCGACAACAGACAACATACAGAGATACAGCTCGTAAATCGTCGGAATTGGAGCCTTTCTGTTGATTTTGTTTTCAATTGCACGGTAAATAATGTGAGTTCTAAGTATGTTTGTTGTATTGGATATTTTACTGATCGGAAGTCAAAGTATGGCATTCGTTTAGGACATAAAATTATACTATTCGTATTTGGTAGGGATCAGTCTCAACCCTTTGGGGGTATTTGGCATCGTGACTACTTTGCATATAGGAAAACATATACTCACTAATTCATGATACTGCGAAACATTCATTATTGTTGATAATGACTTGTAATTACTCTATTGTTGATGTTTGTTAGTATTTGTTTATTCACTTATCTATTTATTTATTTATGTGTTTGTTTTCGTAAACAAAACTAAGCCAAAATTGAGCCCGAGCTCCCTGTGATGTAATCAGCGCAAACGTGATCTTATTTTAGGCGTGTAAAAAAAATTGTGTGGTTCCGATTACATTCAATTTTAAAATAGGTGGAGGTAGGTCGATTTTTATTTTATTTTTTTAAAATTATTTTTTCATATGTGAGTGTCTAGTTCAGGTAGTCTGTTGTTTTCCATGTGGTCTCTGTGTTATTGGTTTCTTCTCATCAGATGTACAGCCATTACAGATTGGAAGAACAGTTTTATATTGTCTTTTTAAGTTGATGTCAGTTTCCGCATCCACTATTTCTTGCGATACTTCACACAGTTTTTCATGATTTTATAATTTTTTGTCTCGAATACGTAAAAAAAAGTTTAGGGTCGACGTAAAGAACTAGGTGGGGTCGGGTAACCGGAACCGAACAACTTTCTTTATTTGGCCTAAGATAATTGATTGTTACTATGCTTACAACAGAAGAGGAAGAAAAAGTGCCCATGTAAGACCAACAACCAACTGAATCTTCCGCCAATCACCGTTGCATAGCCACGCTATCACTCCAAGTAACATATAGAAAATGCAGCAACTGATTAGAGAAATAGAAGTGCACATCGTTCTGTATCTCATTCCAACCATTTCAACCACTAATAGCAAGATATATAAAAACATGAAAACATATCAATATCGATAATATAGTATCAAAAGTAACAGTCAAATAGATGATACATCTTTAATCTGTTGACATGTTTCTAATAAAGAGAGGAAAGTAAAGCTCAACTTACTCAGAACTTGGCAGGACACGAATAATGATATTGGAAAGGCACCAAGACAAAATTGTCCGATAAGAAATATAATGTAGCTAGGTGAAAATGCTGTGCCAATGGACACAATTACGGAGGTTGTTAGGGTAATGATGAAAACAATTCTTCTTCCAAATCTAAAGTGGGCGAATTAAAGTAAAAACATTGGGTTTTCAAACCAATTAGGTAACCAACCAAGCAAGCAACCAAGCAACCAACCGGTCGGTCATTCATTCATTCATTCATTCATTCATTCATTCATTCATTCATTCATTCATTCATTCATTCATTCATTCATTCATTCATTCATTCATTCATTCATTCATTCATTCACCCATCCATCCATCCATCCATCCATCCATCCATCCATCATCCATCGTCAGTCAGTCAGTCAATTCATCAATTAAAGTATATTCCAAAAATACAACCATAGAAACAATAAAAATTGAAACTAAAAGATGCCAAGCCGGTCATACAGCGAAGATAATTTATGGAAATGTTTTCATCTATGAAAGTAATGTGTTAGGTCAATGGGAAAATATTTCATGTATTGCTGATTTCAGAATTACACGTGACTTATTATCGAACCCTATAAAAACAATTGTTTTGAAATTTGTTTTTTCACCCAAACATTTTAATTACAAAATTATTTTTGGATATTGTATGAAAGTTGAAAAATACTAGTGTGCTACAAACTCACATATCAGATATTTGTCCAAATGTCACAACGCCTATAATATTACCGAGTGGAACAATCGACTTGGACAATTGCTTCATCCACTCTTTATCACAAACCAGATCATACTGGAAAATATATATAAAAAATAATCACCGTTATTCATTTTGATATTTTTTAAAAGCTACTCTGCTTAAAAACAGTGAATTTGTTTTGTATTAGTGATAAATAGTAACGTTTAATATTTATATTAAAGCTGCATTGACGTGTTTTTGTTAGGTACAATAACTTATTCGTATACCGTACACTACCAACAACATTGCATCACGTGTGGCGTGGGTAAACGTATTTTCTGTCGCTGTTTACACGATAAATCAAATTAACGCCCTCAACGGCAATCACGATTTCAAACCGTTTTGTACTGCTTGCAGATAATATCTTATTATTGGTACAAAACCGACAAGATTTAAACTGGTCACTTACATTGCCTACAGATAAATATTTACCACTAATTAACAGATAGAATGTCTTGGTATAACTTATAAGTAATTGTCCAATTTGTAGTGAATGTATCTTTGGTTATTTGATGAAAAAAATGCTAGTGCAGCTTTGCCAGTTTACATCCAGGAAGAAAATAAGGCGTGCAGGTGGCATTGATACTTTTTTTTGTTATTGCGTCTCAAGTTCACATGAGACACTAGGTTCGTTGCCGTAACAACTGTGTACTAGAGTGACATTCTCATACAAACGTCAACAAATCCAAATGTAAGCTTATATTTTACCCATTGAAAAATGTAAGTCATTACAGTCAAATACAAAAAAAGGTCTTTTGATGTACATACATTTTATAGGTCAATAATTCTTTAACCCACCTCAAAGACAACGGTATTTTTATACCAAGTTTTGTCGTAAACCCATCCTTGATCACAACTTAGTGTATCATAGCTACGAGGGAAGCAAACTTCGTCAGATACTCCCTTGGATGCATTTACGTCGTATCTCTTGCATCTCTTCCAAACGATTTCATCACCATCCGCGACATATGGAATTGTGCAATTCTTTACTGGAGAGACATCGGTGAATGTTTGGTTGTTGTGCACTCTACAGTAGTGGTCATCGGACGCACTGTAGAAAGTATTTCCTACCTGGTGAAATAGCGTACTGCCAGTAATCATAAAAATGAAAAAGCACAGCAACTTTTGGTACCTTCCAAAGTTGCCCACAGTGTTTAGAACCTGGTCAAACCGTTTCATCGTCTCCTGCGGCTAAAAGAAAGAAAACAGTATTTAGTTATTACTTAGTATCAGACGTACGACTTGGGTGTAACAGTGGTCAATTCGTCCAGATCAACGACTACAATTTAGAATAGGTTGACTTATTTTTTTTTCTGACCCACCCAAATTTTCAGCTTCGACATCAAAATATTTCCCCTTCGTCCGACTCTAATATTTTGTGGAAGAGCGTCCTTTCTACTGAGAATAGGCAAGTGCCTCGACTGTCAATGCCATTTACAGTCATGCCTGCGGCGGCGACCCTTGTTCACGAACAGAGCATCTCGTTCATAACCCAAGAAAATTGTTGTCTTAAACTTGTGCTGAGATTATGCCCATTGTGTAGAGAAGCGGGAAAAGGACATGTTACCTGGAATCCAATAAAAAAGAAGATAGAGAGGAGGAGCGTAACGAGAAAAAAACACGATCGATAGGGTCATCACACAAATGTAGGTAAGTTTAAAGTGGTAATACGGATGAGGAATGGGTATAAATTTTGTATTTTTAGAATTATAAAACAATTCACCATGGCTCCCTACTTGTAGGATCAATGTGAAACAAATATGCCAAGTCCTTGTTTGTAACTCAATAAATTGCAAAAGATTAATAACATATAAAAAATGTTTGTACAATAAGAAACATTGTTTTTTTCGTTTTTGCAATATATGTAGTTACAAATACAGACGTGGTTAATGTTGTTTTCACATTAATTGTCAGGTAGGAAGCCATGATAAAATTATTTTAGAAATTAAAAATCCAAAATAAATATGCAATCCTCATCCATATGGTCACTTTAATTATCTAGCACTGGTTTCGAACTTAGCAATTAGAGTGATTTCTTAAATTATGCTTAATTATGAACATTGTTCAGAATAACATTTGACCAGTTTTTCGCTTTACAACATAATGCATATATTCTAAACAAAATATTGATTAAAAAAACCTAGAATCATATAAATGTTCTTGTTTTCATTCACTGTAATAATTTCATTACGTTATTGATTTAACTTATCAAATTTGATAAACATATTGTGAAGTTTGTGGGATTATATTCAGAGGAAGCATATGGATATGGGGAGAGAGGACAGGCATTAAATTGTGATGCGTTATTAATTTTATTACACTGTCTACTCATTCGTCCAATCATTGACATGTTCACTCACCATTCATCATCATTCGTCATCAATAGAAAAGATTCCCTTTCATGGCAGATAACCACTGAATACGTACCTGACATTATATTCAAAAATTCTGCAAGAAATATGCTTATGTGTCTCACTGTATAGTGACTTTGTCATCTCGAGCGTGCAACACTAGAAACATGCGCTGAATAGATGTTACACAGCGGTCGAAATAATTCCAGCGGGCAATTGCAATTGTACCGGGGAAAAGTATCTGCACACGCGGGTAAAAGTATACTTAAAGTTAAAGCAGGTCATGTGATTCGATTCTGACCAATGACAGCTTGTGTAAGGTCAAGGTGTTATAAACCTACATAATGTAGTGACTAATGCATTCTAATGAGCTAGATTTAAACCGCAAAACACTCGATCATTATATTTTGGTCCTTGTACATTGGAGCTGTTCCTATTAGTTTATATTGAAATACACGAATAAATAACTACACATGGATAAATGATTAAATAATATAAATGAATGAATGAATGAATGAATGAATGAATAAATAAATAAATATTACACATATGCTAAAATCAGTTATTTAAACAGAAGTGATTCATAAGGTAAATTGGACCAAAGACTAATAGCTTTTGATCAAACGTTTAGAGGGGTCGAATGGTACCGACAGCATCACTACTTAAACAAATCCAGACATGGCACAGAATACGGATGAGGAGATTTTTGTGAACATTTATGAAAATACTATGAACAAGGCTATGCTGTGCTTTCCAAAATAGGTCCACGAATCAAGCCTTGCTAATCAAAATATATCAAGAGGAAATTTTACAAAAATGCCACCCCAGCAAGATAGTAATGGCCGCCCCTTATCAAGTATTGTTCATGTTATGGGTCTACCTAGCTGCAATAATTGTAGCGTTTGATGCGATTTTGAGGGCCTTTTCGTCTATTTTTGTGCCTTTTTTCGTTCCGACGTTTAACCCGAATCAAACGCTACAATTCCTCTAATGCAAACGCAAATAGACGAGACCACGTTGAAAACGTGAGCGAGGCGTCAGCGTACTACCCGTTTCAAAATGCTGCACGCCTTGCTACATTTGCCGATTTTGACGGAATTGGGGTACCTCTGATCACTTCTTGGGTCTTGAAGGCTCCGTAATTAATGCTGGCGTTAGGAAATGTCCGATATTTTGCCAGGTAAGGCGTAATTTAGCAGAAAAGTCCGCCCAACTTTGCGATTCAGATCTGAATCGGTTCCGTCTATTTGCGTTTGCATTAGTGGAATTGTAGCGTTTGATTCGGGTTAAACGTCGGAACGAAAAAAGGTACAAAAATAGACGAAAAAGCCCTCAAAATCGCATCAAACGCTACAATTGCAGCTAGCATGTGTACGAATAGGTCACAGCCAAACAAGTCCAAATGAACACCTTTTATTACAAATGTACCGGTATAATAGCAAGCAAAAACCCATCGACTAAAGATAATACAATTTCTGATACACTTACCGCAATTGTTTGATATTATAACGATATCTCTGTCCAAGTTGTGATATGGGTTTTGTGACCTGTGTTCGTGTGCACTAACGGACAGCAAATACGTGTCTACGGTAGCAGTTATAACTGGTGCTTTGTTTCACGAGTTAGAACTATAAAGCATATGCAAATATGAAAGTCTCTTGAAGCATGTCTCAAACTTATTCCATCTGGGCGTCATTTGAATATTATTGCAGCAATCAATAGATCAGCTTGCACTGACAAAAAGATCACATTTGTGTTTTTTTCCTACACAGGTCATTGAAGCCTCCAGTTGACATCTAGCATAACGTCACGGGATCAAACATTTGATTTGTTCACATTTGAATATGAAAACGATGCATTCAACAATTTCCACATCATATTGATCATCAGTTTAAAAATAAATCTGTGTCTTTTACTTTCAGAATCATGACATTATTGATAAAGAGAGCTCAATAGTTGCCTCGCAAGAATATTGAACAATTTAGAAATATGCTTTAAAATGTAATGCATTCTGACACCTGACTAAGTGAACACGTCATATGTAAATGCAGTTATCAAAGGTAAGGTATACATTTTAATATATGAACATAGTCTGCGATGGTATATTTTTATAAATTTACATACAATTAAATGATAAAGTTAAACAATTAGCAGTACATTTCACTGTTTCAATAAATCAAGCCTCATCACTGTGTCTTGTCTATGATTAACTCATCACCGATTGTACCGTACTTCATCTGTTTTTTCCAGATCACAGAGTTTGAGTTTGGTTCATTTTTATCCGACAGCAATCTTTGCTTCTCTTCCACCAGGTTTACCTTTGCATGTTCCTTCTCATTTTGTTTGTAAGTTTCCCTAAAAAAATAACAACATCGATCTTTATAGTTTCCTATTTAATTTTGAGCGTGTATTTTATTCTTGTCAATGGCTTAGAACTAATAGTTAATTTAACCACTATACAATGGAATATAAATGTGGCGTATGTAAAAAAAACCACCTTGATCATGCAGTAACTTAGGATCAAAGGCTCCAACTGAACATTTTGTTTTTACGATTATAGAATAAATCTGAAATTAATCGTCGAAAGAATAATTGCCTGTTATGTAACCTAGTAAGTATAATTGCAATTTTGCTTACGTTCCAAATACTTCCCCTTCTTCAATTGTTCCGGGTAGTCTTTCATTTCTTGTTTCTGGTAGAAAGGGTGCTGTTAATCCAGCGATCACTGATATACCAAACATTATAACAAAGGGTAGTGGAGCCCAGTGAACTTCGAGTAACATGGCATACGGCGAAATGATGTTGCCAACACCAGAACACATCGACGACACACCCATGCCTGCATTTCTGTCAAAATGACATTTCAAATTGGTTAGTAAAATCCACATATCTATCCACAACAGATTCATTGAATATGAATCCCCCACCAAGGAATTACGCTTTTGTTCATCAATTCTCCACTATTAAGCTTGCGTTAAAGCGCTTTGCATTGGTTCTAGGTGTACATGTGTGCATTTGTGTGTTATCGTTATCTCATGTACTTGTGTGTTTCTTCAAATGATAAGGTCTGCCCATCCGTCCATATGTCAGTCAGTCAGTCAGTCAGTCAGTCTGTCTGTCTGTCTGTCTGTCTGTCTGTCTGTCTGTCTGTCTGTCTGTCTGTCTGATTGACTGAATGTATGCATGTAATAGTATGTTATGTTGTTGTTTATTAAGGAGTCCTATGTATGTATGTATGTATGTATGTATGTATGTATGTATGTGTCATCTAAAGAACCACAGGTTGGGTTTACTTCAATGAGATGAATCTTAATACACTTTTTAATGCAAAGTCTGTGCATAATCATAATAACATAATTTGCAAATATATTAATCAAACATGACGTTTCATGTCCAGAAACAGAATGCAAATAAGTACATATAGCATACATTTAGTAAGAGGATCTACAATATCTCAACAATATACCTAACAACAGTTGGATATATTTCTGGACTGTAAACGTAGATAACCATGAATACTGCAGAAATACAAAATTTAGATAGCAGGACCATTGCTGTGGCGACGTTGGGATTTTCTGAGAAGAGAAATTACACTTTGTTTAGGGAACGAGTGGAATTTACGGAGGGGGGGGGGGCTGAGGAGAAAGTATTTTGTGACATTTGTTTTCGCAGCCCCCCCCCCCCCCCCTTCATGCTCTCAAAACATTTCATGCCTCCCGAAATAAGATTATATGCATGTAAGACATACACAAACACATTCCCATGGCTGTCACCTGCCTAATAATTAAATATAGGGTTACAAACTTATTGCGGCGAAGCTTCAGGAACCTTTTACAAATATCGTTGGTAAATGACCACTCCTGAGGTTTAATTTGGTTCAAATCATGAGCTAAGTATTTTATGCCCCCCTTCCTACGTCCATTTTCGTGGCCCCCATTTTTCTTTCCTGTAAATTCTGTTTGTTACCTTATAGTCGTATGAGCATTGATTGGTTTCCGCAAAAATCACCCCCCCCCAAAAAAAAAACAACAACAACAACAAACAAAAACAAAAAAACCCAAACAAACAAAACAAACAAACAGTACAGCGCATGTCTGTCACTATGAGTCTAATTGATTATCTCAATAAACAGCTGAAGGTATGGAGACTGGCATTTCAATTTATGTCTTTAAAGATTTTGATACTATATTTAGATGTTATTCCCCAATATTTGTCTTCATTCAGCCAACGACAATGCGAGTGACCTAAGGGGCCTTGTCACTACGAGTCACTTCTAAGACTATGATAATTAAACCAACGATCATATCAACATGTTGCGACAACAGTTTTTTTTGTTTGTGTTTATCTTTTAATTAAGCGTAGGCTCAATTGCCAGAGTAATATGGCCGCAGAGAGCACTGCAATCACACGACGATGTGTACATTTAAATGCATCACGACTTTGTTAAATTATCCAATGTTCCCTTTTTACACAATCTCCAACAGCTTGTTTGATCCAGCTGTGATCAACTCGACGTATTCGTCAGTAACTTTGGTTGACAGTTTGGATAAACAACAAATACTATACAAAAATATTATGCAATGTTCGTATGTATTTCCAGATTGAGTAATGTACAGCATTGGTAAAGTTTATGTTGAGACAAATGAATTGGGTTTTAATGATTAGCAATCATACATACGGGGTATTATACTGAGTATCAATGCTATACTACAAATGATGTGACACCCAGCCAGTGACCAACGTCTGCCGATAACACCCATTAACCACCATGCCAATAAACGTGCTGGGATTTCCACAAACCCTGATAGGATAAACGTTATGTATGGGTTGCTTCCAATTTGATCAGTGTTTAGAGAGATGCCGTAAAATACGAAACCAGTGGTGAACCTGAGAGAAAAATATTAAACAGAATATTTTTCGACATTATTGAATGACAAGATTGATTGCATTTAGCATAGAAAATAAGTTGGAGCGAGTGCTGTTTGTGATATATTTACACACACACACACACACACACACATAACGTCACTCAGCTATTTCTGCTTACCAACTGTAACATATAACCAATGTCCTAATTCGTAATCTTGGCGTTTTCAGAAGATCAAACAATGTATATTTACGTTCCTGAAAAAGATGAATGAAAAACGTGTGTATGTAAATTTGTATAGATTTAAATAGCTTACTCTTACAAGTATCTAATTATATATTTACCTACCATGGTCAACTATTCCACTATTTCTATGAGAAGCGTTTGTATTTCCACTGATAAATTGTCACTACAGATATCGAATAAATAGATCTCTTTGAAAAATCATAACAAACCTTTGGTGTGTCGACTTCTCTTTTGAAATTCATTTTCTTTTCCTCTTCAAAGATATTTTCCGGCAACGTTGTCTTATTAAACTTAGCAAAACGCTTGAGGACTTTCTCACATTTGTCGTATTTGTGCTTTTGCATTAACCACATGGGGGATTCTGTGATGAGACTGGTAAATGTAACAACATGCCATATATCTCTATTTTATAGAATGACACAATTTGTATGAATATAAAAAATTATTAGAAATGTATCCAACTGTAGAAGTTTACCATGCTCATGTATATTCTCACATATTTTTCTTTATAATTCTTGCTGTTTTCTGATGCTTGGTATATTACTGATTCGAAAATCGTCAAAAAAATATGAGTACGACAATCTTGACACTAGTAAATTAATATTCAACACATTCATGTTCTTTTCCTTTTTTTCAGCAAAGTACATGTCTATAACGATTTCAATTAAATGAAAAGGAAATGCACTTACAAAACAAGAGGTAATAAAGCCGCCCAAACAATACCACCAATCAGTTGAATTTTCCGCCAATGTCCACTGCACAGCCACGCTATCACGCCCAATAACATATAGCATATACAAGTACTTATGCTCATGAGAGTAGCACACATAGTTCTGTATTTAGTTCCTACCATTTCTATACCTAGAAGTGTGATGAAATATAGCAATGCCGTTTCTTTCGTATCATTCGAACAGGCAAACTGGAAGCGGTATGTATTGAACATTATAATGATAAAATCATCGAAATATGAAATCATTTGTTTGTTTGATTGATTGATTGATTAATTCAGAATGTAATGAATCATTAGTTGGGAATGAAATTAATATCAGAAAAAATGGGTACGTAACTAGGTAAAATAATGACGACGATTGGTAATTCTTTGTCACCACTATCGAAATTAAAATTCGTTCGCTTCTCAGTGTGTTAGTATGTGTTTGTGTATGTCTCTGAATTCATATGACTTGTGTTTTGTGTCTGAGAAGGTAAGTCAGAGCTCTTTAATTTGTCAACATGTTTCAAAATGAAAATGACATGGAATTGAAACTTACTTAAAACTAAGCCAGACATATACATTGCCATTGGAAATAAACCAAGACAAAATTGTCCTATGATAAATACAACATAGGTGGGTGAAAATGCAGTTCCTAATGATACGACAACGCTGAGTGTTAGGGTAATTATGAAAACAATCCTCCTTCCAAATCTAATGTGAAAGAACAAAGTAAAAACGTTAGATTTCCATGGCCAACTGATTGCATTATCATTAAAATGACAAGTGAGAAGATTAATGAATGAATGAATGAATAACCAATGGGGTTGTCAGAATTTCATTTGATACAGAACGGATGTCAGCCCTATGTTACTTATTAAGATGGTATGAAAACGCGAACGTCTCAATTTATCGGAATATTAAACTAAACATTTTTATCGAATAATGCTTAGAAAGTTGATCATTAAATCATTTAATAACATAAATCAAGGTAAGTAAAAGATTAAAATGTAACAGTGATATGACAAATCAACCATGGAATGGTAGTATTTAAGTTTTTTGAAACATTAAGTTATAGGACAAAGATCCAGAACAAATTTTCATTTTTCATTTGCAAGTTTGGTCATGCGTTAATGATCTTTGTTTTAAAAAAATTATTGACATCTATTCATGTATCCTATACGAAACATGTTTGCCTACATTCTACAATTTTTCGTGTAAGTTATGTCGATTTACATTGCAATTCTACATCAACGTGATTCCAAGTTGAATGGAACGTTTGAAAAGTATAAACTCACATATCAGATATTTGGCCGAATACCACAACACCGATCAAGTTACCAAGTGGAACAATGGACTTGGACAGTTGTTTCATCCAATCATTATCGCAAACCAGATCATACTGTACTGACAAATAAAAATGTAGACTTACTATCATATTGCAAATCATTACTATTTGTTTTTCGTTCTGAAGGTGACACTCTGAGTGAAAGTAAATATTGTACAACGTTCACAGTATTTTCACTATTTTTCATACATTGTAACATTACAGAAATCATACTTTAATGCAACCGAATATACTCTTTAGTCACTGTCACCTCTTTTGCTGAGACATGTTCAAATCCAATTAGTTATCATGCCAATGATGTGCTACCAATTGTAATAAGTAGTATACAGCCATCCAAAATTTCTTGTGCAAATGCTTTCAGTTACACGCCTTATATGTCACACTGATATGTATTGCACCTAATAGTGTATTTTTCAGATCAAACATTCAAGTTGTCTTAAAGATATCCAAGACTTTTCATTCAACAATAATTCGTTACACCCACCTCAAAAACAACGGTATTTTCATACCAAGTGTTGTCGTAAACCCATCCTTGATCACAACTTAGTGTATCGTTGCTACGAGGGAAGCAAACCTCAGCAGACACTTCCTGGGATGCATTAACATGTACATTGTATCTTTTGCATTTGTTCCAGACGATATCATCACCAACCATAGTGTACGGAATTGTGCAATTCTTTACTGGAGATACATCGGTATATGTTTGGTTGTTATACACTCTACAGTAGTGGTCAGCTGATGCACTGTAGAAAGTGTTACCTAACTGTGCGAATATTATAAATCCACTAACCAATAAAATGAAAGCAAAATGAAGCTTTTGGTAACGACCAAACGTGCCTACGGTGTCTAGGACTTCCTCGAACTGTTTCATTGTGGTTAGTTACTGTACAAAACAAAATGACGGTTAGTAATTATATTAATCTCTGAAGACACTCTTGATCGAGGAAAACATTTTGGTATGGGTAAAAATTGTCACGTTCTGTTATTTATCAAACATTTTTTAACTTAATGATTTCTTTCATGCTTTGTTTAGATAATGATGTCACAGATCTAGATAGACAGACAGACAGACAGACAGACAGACAGACAGACAGACAGACAGATAGGTAGACAGACAGGAGGACAGAGATATAGATGAACAGACATCGTTTTCCCAATGCTTCCATTTGATTTGATTTGAATTGGATCTTATTCATCTATACCGAACATTGCAGACATTAACTAATCTAGTCTAACCACTCGAAATTTACTACAATAATTTACGATATTATTAACATGAAAGTATTATGTGACTGCTAAACCGTCTCACAGGAACACGATAGTCCAACACGATAGAAATAAACAACAAAAAACAAAACAAAACATGACTAATAATATACGAAAATAGTCTAAGAACACATTACGAAATCATATATTGATCACGAAGCACATCTTAACAATCTTTATTGCAAATTTCTCTGACTCGTGTGCTACTAACTTTGTTCAAAATATTGTTCTATAACTGTGAACCAATTAACTTGATTTTGACTTACCAATGCAAATATGGTATCGAGGTACATGAAGAGTCCCGTTAAATTCCCCCTTTTAGTTTGTGGTTTAGTTTAGATGCCAACGTTTAAATTCTGTCTGTCTGTCTGTCTGTCTGTCTGTCTGTCTGTCTGTCTGCATTATCTCATAGGCAGTCCCATCCACTGTCTATCTAAAGAACGATTTTCAAATGAAATAAAATGATAATACATGATATATAATTGAAATAATTCAATTTTGAGGTAAATCCGTGCATATTGATTATTACAGAATATTTTCTCATTTTGTTTCCTGAGATTTAGGCACTGATAAATGCCATAGTTACTCCCATCAATCATTACTATAATGTTACATTTAAGTGAACTGTGAGCAAAAGTCCCGTATGTTAATTAATATAATTAGCACTTTCTGTAAAATCGTTTCTCAGTTTTGCCTTCTCTTTTAACAAATTTATATACGAGAGCACATTCCCTTCGTATCAGTTTATTAGTTAAAGACCAAACGTAAGTAATTATTATAAAGCTCAAAGCACCAATGCCGCATTCACATGATTTGAAATAAATTTCACCCATTTACTGTCAATACACATTTATTCGGTATATCTTGATAATTTTGCAATTTAACTATGCAGGTCATAAACTCACAGAAGATGGTTGTCCAGAGCAAACAGCACCTGTCAATTGAGTACATGAAAAGATTAAATATATACAGGTGTAGATTTGATAATATTCTAATTTAAAGAAGAAGACATTTAAAAGATTAATATGGGACATCTGAACACTTTCTTTTTTAAACACCTCCACATGGTCGAAGGTCAAAGAATGGATAATTTTCAAATACAAACCTCTCTTTCCTTATATCATTACCCTTAGAATTACTTCATTGACCTTTACACCACACGTCAAAAAAACACATGACTTGCATAAAACATTTGATAGATTGCTAGCAACACTTCCAAGTCACATTAAAGAGTCTGGTCATCAGAAGTGTTTCGTTCCAAATAGCAACAGTTTGGCCCAACATTATAAAAATACAGAAGTGATGACAATTTAACCTCCTAGAAGCAGCTAGAATTGTAGCAACAAAAGGTAAGTGTAAATAGACACATTGATCTTCACACCACCAGGAAATACGTGTTTAACGGCTATATATCGACCAAAAATATATGGAGAATGTATGAACTTTGGTAACTTTCTACTAGGCAGTATTATTGAAACGAAAAAGCCATTGAATAAGGGAGGAGCGCCCTTGGACATATGCCGAGGGAGTTCTTTTCTTGTCCCATGCCTCATCGGCATGATCTTAATGTATTAGTTATCGCCTGTGTGTACGTCCGCTGTATGATCGTCACGACTGCGCAGTAGTAAACGTAAAATTAGTTCAGTCGCATGTTACTAAACAAACCTAGGCATAACTTCGCGAAAGTTGTATAAACCCAAAATTATAAAGTGGCATATGCAGTATATTTTAAAATAAATTAAGGGAAATTTACATGAAACACTTACTCGTTGCTTGTTGAGGCTGGTTGTCTGCACACCGAATTGTCTTCTGAGGTGGATTTATGAACCTTGGCCTGTTACTGGACACATTTTTGACATATACTCAAATAGGACATTATTTATGTTGACAGGTGTGTGCGTATTACACAATACACACGATACTGTCATTACTACACTAACAGAAAATTCGCATGTAGGCGATTAACAGAGTTTAGCTTAAGTCACAGAGTTAGATGGTCAACATACTATGGGTCAATAACAGTCTTCCGAGGAACTGTCTTGACATCAGTCCCGTTCTGAGCTCCATCACGTACTTGCCTCCACCTGTACCTTGTGTATCATGCGGCTATCGATGACACTCTTATCAGGACAGACCCACGAAAAAATGATATTCCGTGGAGGAATAATTTTTAATAATATTTTGTCAAAAATGTGTATGATACTTTATGTGTGCCCTCTGATATTTTTTTAAATGTGAAACAACAGAAAAATGCAAAACGCTTTTACGACATCGTGTGTACAATTGACTACTCTCAGTGCAAAATATGCCAAGTAATTCATAAATTTACACGACTGTAACACTATTATTACGTATACGTGCACTGTCTGTATTCTTTATTAATCTATTAAGGGAGGTGATCTTATATTATTCAAGTCGGCGACCTGTGTTGCCCGCCCGTCCAAAGTTCTCGACGAGCTGTACATTCATCCACACCGGCTGCGTCCTGTCTCACGAAATTAGGTTCATGTTACACTGTTGCGTCGAAGAACACGTAGCGAGCACGAAATGTAGTAACATGTCCTTAACCTACTTGACCTACAGAGGAGTGCACTAGTGGTGCCGATCACCAATTGTATGGTAGACCACTGCTAGTGAGTGTTTAGTTTCGACACAAAAATAAGTATTCATAAAACACGTTCACAAATTAAATATTCTACATTGTAGACGGTGTATTGACACACGTAAACTTAGTCGCAAGCACAGGTCTGGTATAGCCTGACGAGACATATGAATATTGGGGTTAACAGAGAGTCGAACTCTTCGTAATTACGCGATTTATTTCGTAAAATCTGTATCACCCTGTATTATTATTTAGACGGATAAGTTTATCGGAAAAATACTATTTATTCTAGCTGGACCAGTGTAATTACTTATTCTGAAATATTTTATGATAAGGAAGATCAACAAAACGTCGGATGTCATCCGGCAAAGCTAATCTAAATCAACATCAGACAACGGCATGAAGTTTTATACAAAGAGTTCGAACACTTCCATGATATATATATATATTCATATATATTCGCGATCCATCAAAGCTTAACGTCGATAAATAAATTTCGTATTGAGAAAACACATGAACGCATTTCTACTAGTTGTTGAATATTCGATGCCATTTGTATATTTTTACACATCTACCCATCAAGTCGCAACTGACGTGCAAAAATACATATCGAAATAGTTTATAATGATTTTTATGACTACCCGATCATACACAACATTTCACATTCATTTGACATTTCTAAGGGCAAAATGAATGTCCGATGTTCAAGGAATGGATCAAAGAATTTGGTTACCTATCATACAACGATGTCGATGTGTATTCATTGAACTGTTTGACTCAGCATATACTAAAATACAATATAATGGGGTGATATTCAGATTACCGACGCTCATTACTATTAATGTTATTTTAAAGAAATATATCAAAAATACTTTACAAGCAAGTTATTCTCCCACTAATACAAATGGTTATGGTTTCCAGGTTAATGTATGTAAGAGTGTATGATACTGCTTAATTACTGAATATCGTTCATTATTCAAAATACTCATTAAAGATAAATGTTGTAGCAACAAACTTCATAGGACAGGTGCGTATTATTATGGTTGATGTATGTATCATATTATACGAAATTTGAAGCTTGCATTGTTAAGATACAACCTAGTTACCTAAAATCATTAATTATGCAAATTTTCATTAAAACTAAGGTAATAAAAATTTTATAGGACATATCCGCTTTGTTATGGTTAACGTATGTACTAAATTGTATTGAAATTGAAGTATGCAGTCTTAAGATACTAGTATTGCCTAATTACAGAAAATAATTAATTATGCAAATTATTCATTAACACTGTAAGGTACATCAACTAACTTTATAGGACATACATAATTTGTTATGGTTAATGTATGTACTGAATTGTATTGAAATTGAAGTATGCAGTCGTAAGATATAGCCTAATTACCGAAAATCATTAATTATGCAAATTATTCATTAACACTGTACGGTGCATCAACAAACTTGATAGGACATATGTGTTTTCTTATGGTTAACGTATGTACTAAATTATGTTGAATTTGAAGTATGTATTCTTAAGATATGGCCTAATTACCAAAAATAATTAAGTATGCAAATTATTCATTTACGCTGTAAGATACATCAACGAATTTTATAGGACAAATGTGTGTTGTTATGTTTAACGAATATGCTAAATTATATTGAAATTGAAGTATGCAGTCTTAAGATATTGCGTAATTAGTTGATTTCATTAATATGCAAATTTTTCTACTTAAACATTAACAGATCTGGCTCAAAACCTAATCAGGTCTAGCTATTACCCTAAAGATTATATATCCCAAATTTCATTACAATTGAGCCAGCCGATATTTAGAAAATGATGACACAGACAGACAGACAGACAGACAGACTGACAAACATTCCCCTTTTAATACCTCCCGTACCCTTACGGGAGGTAAAAATGGCGGACAATTCAAGGTTACGCTAATACTGAAACAAATAAACGAGAAACGACCTGTCTTTAAACACAGACACCAAGTGACTCTTATATTTATAAAGTAGGTAAATCTCTGGCATCCCCGTAACTGCTAGAAAATGTGTAGCATGCGTAGGAACTGGGATGCTAGGTTGTATCCATGAAAATAGTCCGTAATTCGCCATCATTACTGCGTACACACTCAACTATAGAGGGCGACCTAACGGGGGGGGGGGTTGTTGTTGTGTACTGTTTAATCTACTTTTCGGCAAAACTACGTTATTCAGGCATTCTCTAAGTTTGAAATTTAGATTTAAGTATGAATTTCAACCATACTTTACTACTGTAGATAGCACTCCTTGCAACATTACTTAGTTGTATTCAGTACTCCTATCCTTTATCTTTTCTTACACAGTCCCTCTATAACTGTGCTGTATATGATGCAAAGTTTTGTTCGGAGTGATCGCGTGGGAAGGCGGCGATCACTCCGAACAAAACAAACGTCACAACACGATGAATAGAGGTAAATAAGAACATCTAGCCGCTTTTACCACATCGGATTTTAATCAGATTGACTCTACCCTACTGTGAGCTGTGCTGACAATGTTGTGCCGGGTGATCATGACTGACCATATGACTGACGCCCTCAACGATGACCAAGGACTGAAATACAAAAAAAAATACAACGAGGTCAGACGTCCCTCATGCCCGGTCCTGACTTAGCGACCCCCTACGAGTTGGGGCTCATAGCCGTATCTTCTACATCTGGACGAAGATATTATCAGGATTGTACCTACCTAACCGTACCTACCTAAGCAATTACTTTTAGGTAAGACTACAAAACTAAAGTGATGTCCGCGTCCGAGCCGGCGTGAATTTTTCCCCTGAGTCGAACTACTCCCATAGACGTGACAATGACAGGCGAAAGTTTGTTTGACTTGTAGCGAGTTTTGAAGATTGGTTGGCTAGTTCCATGTAATATGTTTAGTTTCAAGTGCACTGTTTGAATTTGTGCTTGAGTATAAAAGTTAAAACTCCTACTGGTTGTTGCAAAGTGTTTCACAGAAAAATTCTGTTATTTTGGTAGCGTGGTTGCGAGACCACCGAATACTACCGGAATTTCGCGCTAAAAATTACAATTAGTGTTATAGCCCAATGAATTTTTACTAAATTTTGATAAACTCCCCACTTGTTTAGAACCAAAAGTCCCCGCCCAAACTAGTAGGTTTTGAAAAGAAATTCACGGACTTCATTGAGCAGTTGTCCATCTTTTTAATTTCCCGCCCATGTGGTGTGAACAAAAGGCCATGGCGATCTTTGCTACCTTTTGATAGTGCTCCAAACTGCTACCTACTCCAACTCGCCCAATTCACCCTTTCACCTGTTTAATTAAATTTGAAATTTTATTTATGGTATTTTCTGCAGTTACAGCAAAATTCATTGTAATTTTGACTGTGCTAAAGCCAATTCAGAAGCTTTCCTTTGTTCAGTACAAAACATTCTTTGAATAAATTAGCACAGAGTGAATAAATTAAATACTCAGTTCCCAGTTGATGCAGCTTTCAATAGCATTTTTGCTCATTCGCTTGCCAAAAATTCATTATTATCCCCAAGTTTACCTATTACAATTATTTGCCTGTGTTTATTTACATTTTGAAACCAAATACTGGTAAATTACTAAATAAAAATATTTTCCCTTCTCAAAAAATAATTAGTAAATTTATTCAATTCTATAAAATAGTATACCAGGTGGTCACATTTTACTTTGACTCATTATTTTGTATTTTTGGGGAATTTGGCATCCTACTGCTGCCACATCGGATAGGGAGAGTGTGAAGGAAGGTTAGGGTAGGTACAATAATATCAGGCCATGTCAATCAAGTCACTGCTGACAACCATGTACTGAATTAATTGTCAGGTGTGATGTGAGGAGAGAAGTCAAAGTGGGTCTCACAGGAGTAGAACAGGAACAGTTGGGCAAGATATATATTGTAATACTGTTGTTGAGATGTTGATCTCATTCCCGACAATATATTGGGAGTGTGTCCATCAAGTGTTTGGGTGTTAAAGTTCTTGCTGTTGTGTAAAGTCAGTCAGTGAGATCCAAACACTGGTATTGATTAATGCACTGCAGATTTAACACATTCTAGTCGATACATGTCAACATGGTGGCAGCGGTGGGATTAAGTCCTTTAAACCATTGATTCTGAGACTAGTGTCAGCACGTAAACCATGTTTTTGAAATATTTTAACAGGGCGAAGGTCAATAGTAATAGAAGGGATGGGGGAAGGGTCATATTTTACATAACAACCTAGGCCCGATTCCCCCCCCCCCCCATTTACTGATGGCGCCCTTAACCATGTATATCGTTGGGGTTTTAGGGTTGTTGTTGGCTGAGCAGTTAGCTCGTACGCCTCTTACCTCTGCAGTCTGGGTTCGAACCCGCCAGGTGACGGCTGTGTTTGATTAAATTTACCATGCTGTAAGTAAGGAGAGTGTCATTCAGTTTGAAATGTCTGACCCAAATCACTCTAAACTGCATATTATTCTTCATCAAGAAATAAAGGATTTAGGAATGCAAAAGCCCTACAGTTGTTGAGTATCAAGCAGTGATAATTGTATATGTCAATAATTTCTGTATATAATATAAGAATTTGTCATTGATTACTTAATATTCCACTTTTAATGTTAATCATTTAATTGTTTGTCCTTTCAGGTAAAAGGACATGGATCCACTGGTCAATGAATGAAAATCAATCAAGAAATTTCAGTAACCTGTAAGCTGATGAAGATTTGAGACAACCAAGATAAGTTAAACTAATTGTTATATTTGGATTTCTCAACCATTAAAGCTTTGCTGTTGTCAGATTGCACATACACAAAATTGATTTAAGCTCACTAGATGTTAGAATTATCTGATGATAATGTTTATCAACTGGAGTTATGCCTGTTCAGGTCAGATACTAGTAACTTTCAAGTTTAAATATGGAAGCTGACAGCTCTTAAGTTGTACAGTATTTTTCAAATTCTCTTACAATAATTTGCTATAAAAGCACACAGTGGAACACAGGTAAATATGTCCATACAAATCTATGAAAACTAAAAACCAATAGACAGTGTTTAAATTTCATATTTGGATATTGTTGATATGTATATATTATTCAGGTCGGTTTGCATGTTGCAACACCTGGATGGCTGCATGCAATAAAAGAATCAAAGAAATTTCCACAACATGTGGTAGATTCACCCATCCTCTGTGCTTTGCATTTTGACCGATAGCTTTTACCTTTCCTTGCAAAATCGAATTCATTGAGAATAAATGAACATGCAATTGGCTAGAAAGGCACAGTGAAATGAATATGAATTTCACCAGTCATGTAGCATATTATTTTGAGTGTGTCAGATGAAAGTTAATGACGTGAACATAGAGACAGATATACATTGGATGTAGGGCATTATTGGGACAATACTTTGATAGTTGCCATAGAAGACATATCGGAATAAGAAGACACATGACCAACTCTTTCACACTGAATCGTGCACAGCACTTGTAAAACCTTCCACAACTTCACTAGTATGGTATGGTATGGTCAAACCCTCAGTTTTTATGGCACAGCCTGAATGACAACATGTATTATTTAATGCATCAGATATTGATCACATTGGGTAAACCTTTTTTGATGCAAGTGTACAGGAGAACCAAACATCATGAAGTCCAGTAAGAAATTGTAATACATTCTGTTTTATTAATAAGTTCTGGCAGACCAATAGTTTATATAAACACATCACCCTCTGGTGTGTATTGGTGGTTGGTTGATGAGTTGTTTATTTCGTTTATTAGTTAGATTTGTCATCATTTGGTTGGTTGGTTTGTCGGTTATTTGGTTGGTTGGTGGTTGGTTGGTTGGTTGATATTTTTTTTTATCTTGATTGGTTTGTGTTGTCTGCGTTAGTTGGTTGTCTGTTGTTTAAGTTATTTATTATCTTGTTTATAGTTGTTTGGTAAGTTGGTTGGTCCTTTGAGTTTGTTGGTTGGTTTGTTGGTTAGTCGGTTAGTTGGTTTGCTTGTCAAGTTCATTTATTTGTTGGTTGGTTTTGTGGGTCACAAATATTGTTGTACATCAATGATGCATTGAATTGGATTAGAGGGTGCTGTGACTATATACACCATGGGTTGGTCAAAACTCACCGATAACACACAATGTACAATTGTATTTTTTGGCCTCTGTGATGTGTGGTCTTTTTGTTCACTTCTACCATCTTCAGTGAAAAAAATGTTTATTCAAACTGATCGAAATCTAATGCCTTTGATATCCAGATATGTTGTCAATCAGGCGAGGCCATACAAATTGAATGGGTAACGATACTGGTGACGTTATAGAAGAGTTAAATGAGCTGATGTGCCCGATTCAGTGTGAAAGAGTTTGTCACATTGCCATCTCTTTCCAATATGTCGTCAATGCCAACTGTCACTGTATTGAAACAATAATGTCATATTTCCTATATATATCTGTCTCAATGTTGATGGCATGAATTTTCATCTGACACACCCAAGATAACAGGCTCCATGATCGGTGAAATTCATATTTATTTCACTGTATCTTTTAATGCCAATTTCATGTTTATTTTTTGTCAATGCAATTAGATTTTACATCGAAAAGTGAAAAGTATTGGTCACAATGCAAAGGATGGAGTATGGATATATCTGCAACATTTTGTAGCGATTTCCTTGTTTCATTTAGCAATTCAGTCATCCATGTGTTGCTCCATGTGAAGTGAAACAAGTATTTCATTAACTGTTTCCCATAGTCCAGCCACAGTTAATGATCAATCTCAAAGTATTAATCATAATTTGCATACTGCTCTGCAGACTATTGGTTTTTTATTCACCAATCACTGTGACATTCTTTGTTCATGAGTTGCAAAATGATGTCTGCAAGGTGAGTTGATTTCACTCTCTGTCCAGCTTTCATTCACAAGATCTCTATTATGTTCATCAGTTATAAACTAACGTCCAAGACAGAATGATAATCTGGAGATAATCAATGTATTGATTAGAATCAATTTTTTGTTTTAGCATGACCATGACATGGCTTACCTGTAAGTCTCTCTCTTTCTACTCGGATAACTCAACAAAATCAGAATGTGCAATAGACACCTGCCAGGATTCAAATATGCTGCAAACTATATGAAAAGGTATTTAGAGCTGATCATTGTCTAGTTTTTTCGTGATCAACACACATTATTTCTATTAGAAACATCTGTTATGCTCTCTACCACAGTTGATTTAGATTATTGTCAGATAGTAAATAAAATAAAATAAAATGAGCTGTCAATGACCAACCAGCCATCAAAATAAAAATGCATACATGAGGTTGCCATTACCTTTTTGTCATGCATCCTCAATGGCACACAGCTGCCAAAATTGGTGTTTACTGCCCTTCTGCTCATGAAATGTCTTGAACACATTATTTTTGCATTCACTGATATATAGCCTAGGTGTTAATGATTGTTGAATTGTAGGCATCAGCATCCCACTGACCAGAGAGGCACCTCAATTGTGAACTACATGTATGCCCAATATTAGCTACAGTTGCTGCAGAAATACAATCATAGACTTGGATCCATCATCAAGAACACGTCACAGACCACAGCAGAGTAAATATTTTACAGGAAGGAGTCAAGACTACAATGCACCATTATATCAAGAACACTTGTCGCAATCCACCACAGTATTAATGTTGTACAGGAACAGGAAGAAGTATACAGTTACTATCAGGGTTGGTCAGCTTGTCATGGTAAGACTTAATAGTTTGTAACATCTCCAAGTCATTTGGAAGAACTATGCAGCATTTGCGCCAACAACGACATGTATTAAACGAGTTACCTATAGCATAGAGGTGGTCTTTATGAGAAACAGAAGTTGTAAAATGAACAAGACTATTGCTCACATTATCAACTGTCATGTGAAGCATGTATTTATTATTTGTCAACAAATCCAAAACCCATTCACGATTGTTTTGTCAAATATCAAATACAATATCAACAATAATTAGTAAACAATTCAGCCATTGAAAGGAATAGTTAAACTGTTTTCATTGACATGTAGAGTGTATTTGACAAAAAGAAGAATGAAAACTGATTACAGCTCCTGGGTTTGAATATTTGAGATCTCTTTTAAAAGCCATACTAGCTAGAAGATTTGATGGGTTACCTGGTATATGATGCTATGGGAAACATGGGTGTTGAGGAATTATTGATTGTAAATTCTGAGAAATTTTATAAATTTTGAAGATTACTGTATCCTTAAACAAGAACAATCTGTCTCTAGATTATTCTTGGGGTTATTTAGCAAAGCCCTAATCCCCTGCTATGGCCACTGTCTTTTACATTGAATTGACCTGAAGATGAGGAACCTGCATACACTCATAAAGTTGTGTGGTGCATACATGTGTCTGTGTTTGTGAATAACTTAAAGCTTGAAATCACTGGACCTACTGCTAAAGTTGATGCTTTTGTTTAGGTGTTACTAGGGTGTCAACTTTGGGGAACTTGTTAAAGACAAAGTGACTGTACCATAGATGTTGATAAGGTAACAGAACAACTTAAAGTTAACCCTAGACACAGCTTAGTTGGAATGTCTGGTACTACTAGACTGATAATCCATTTGGTATAATAAAGATGAAAACGTGTTCAGTGAAGGATGAGTGCAAATTTAGTGGAAAAATGTGAAACTTGCACCCTAAAATGGCTGACGAGATTTGTGTATTTATTGGGGTGTCCAACAAGACTTAAAGTGCACATTAATGGCTATATTACAAAATGGGGACAAGGGAAACATAACCACCACACTCCTAGCAATATGTTAACTAATTGATGTTGGAGTCAAAAGAAGCGAGATTAATAGGGAACTTGCAAACCCGCCATGTTGAATGTTGCATCATGGGGAATGGGATAATAAATGCTAAATGAATTAGTATTGTAAACAGTACTGTTACATTGTTTGTAACCACAAATAATCAATTCATAGTCACCCTGACCTTTATGGAAGGTTTATTTTATTGGTAGCTCCAGATTAGGTATTACGATAACCACACATAATCCCACAGGCCTTTGCATCTGAGCATGCTCAGTCTGGATTGCAAGTGCGCTGTTTAGTATTATTCTAAGGTATGTAAACCCCAGCAACAATAATAATGATATAGCACATGCAACTTTAAACTCTGCTATTATATCAACTGACATATAAAATTAATTCCAGGCCAGCAATTGTGATACAATGTTACAGTGTACTTAATTAGTGCCATCTTGTTATGTTCTAAAACTAAAAAAATGTCTTCTCACTTGTTCGATTATGGAGAATACTTGCTGAGCATTTGCACATAAAATTTGAATTAGAATTACTAGTCATAATTATCAAGAATTTGAAATTCATTATTATCATACCATTACAATTGAAGAATACCTAACCCATACAAATCTTCAGTGTATTTATTTGGTACACTCTGTTGTTCAGTCTCTTTGCATATGCTTTGGTCACCTGTAGTCTAGGCACCTAACCCTAACCCTAACCCTTCACCATTAACCAAACTAGCAAATTAACCATAATGTTAATCATATCTGTAAAGACTAACACAAACCATCTTTGAGTGATTGATAAGCTTACGCAAAGAGAAAACACAACTTGTTCTTCCATTTTTAATATAATGATGATTTTTGGGATATAATTAATGCTGGTATACGTTTTGTATCATGTTATTTTTAATTGTACCGAAAGCTTTGATATAGACTAGAATCCATATGGGTACCAGAATTGTTATACCACCTCTATACATCTTTTATTGGGGACAGTTACACTTTACTTTTCTGAGGAAATACTTGTACTACTTTCAAGAGTTACACTTTACTTTGATTGGGGAACAGTTACACTTTACTTTGTTTGGGGAACAGTTGCACTTTACTCTGATTAAGGAACAGTTACACTTTACTTTGATTAAGGACCAGTTACACTTTATTTTGATTGAGGAACAGTTACACTTTACTTTGTTTGGGGAACAGTTACGCTTTACTTTGATTGAGAATAGTTGCACTTTACTTTGATTGGGGAACATTTACACTTTACTTTGATTGAAGAACAGTTACACTTTACTTTGATTGAGGAACAGTTACACTTTACTTTGATTGGGGAACAGTTACACTTTACTTTGTTTGGGGAACAGTTACACTTTACTCTGATTAAGGAACAGTTATACTTTATTTTCATTAAGGAACAATTACAATTTACTTTGGTTGGGGAATAGATACACTTTACTTTATTTAAGGAACAGTTACACTTTATTTTGATTGAGGAACAGTTACACTTTGATTGAGGATCAGTTACACTTCGATTGGGAAACAGTTACCCTTTACTTTGATTGAGGAACAGTTACACTTTACCTTGATTGGGGAACAGCTACACTTTAACTTTGATTGGCGAACAGTTACACTTTGGTTGAGGAACAGTTACACTTTACTTTTGATTGGCGAACAGTTACACTTTAATACTTTGATTGAGGAACAGTTACACTTTACTTTGATTGAGGAACAGTTGCACTTTACTTATATTGGGGAAGTTACACTTTTACTGTGGTTGAGGAACAGTTGCACTTTTCTTTTCTTTGATTTGGGAACAGTTACACTTTACTTTGATTGGTAAACAGTTACACTTTACTTTGATTGGGGAATAGTTACACTTTACTTTGATTGAGGAACAGTTACTTTCGTTTGATTTGGGAACAGTTACACTTTACTTTGATTGGGGAACAGTTACACTTTACTTTAATTGGGGAACAGTTACACTTTACTTTGATTGGGGAACAGTTACACTTTACTTTGATTGAGGAACAGTTACACTTTACTTTGATTGGGGAACAGCTACACTTTACTTTGATTGAGAATAGTTGCACTTTACTTTGGGGAACATTTACACTTTACTTTTATTGAGGAACAGTTACACTTTACTTTGATTGGGGAACAGTTACACTTTACTTTGCTTAGGGAACAGTTACACTTTACTTTGATTGAGGAACAGTTTCACTTTACTTTGGGGAACAGCTACACTTTTACTTTGATTGGCGAACAGTTACACTTTACTTTGGTTGAGGAACAGTTACACTGTACTTTGATTCGAGAACAGTTACACTTTTGCTTTGAATGGGAACAGTTACACTTTACTTTGATTAGGAAACAGCTACACTTTACTTTGGTTGAGGAACAGTTACACTTTACTTTGGTTGAAGAACAGTTGCACTTGACTTTGATTGAGGAACAGTTACACTTTGCTTTGATTGGGGACCATTTACAATTTACTTTGATTGAGGAACAGTTACACTTTACTTTAATTGAGGAAGAGTTGCACCTTACTTTGATTGAGGAACAGTTACACTTTGCTTTGATTAAGGAACAGTTACACTTTGCTTTGATTAAGGAACAGTTACACTTTACTTTGATTGAGGAACAGTTGCACTTTACTCTGATTAAGGAACAGTTACACTTTACTTTGATTAAGGACCAGTTACACTTTACTTTGATTGGGGAACAGTTACGCTTTACTTTGATTGAGAATAGTTGCACTTTACTTTGATTGGGGAACAGTTACACTTTGTTTGGGGAACAGTTACACTTTACTCTGATTAAGGAACAGTTATACTTTATTTTCATTAAGGAACAATTACAATTTACTTTGGTTGGGGAATAGATATACTTTACATTATTTAAGGAACAGTTACACTTTACTTTGATTGAGCAACAGTTACACTTTATTTTGATTGAGGAACAGTTACACTTTTCTTTATTTGGGGAACAGTTACACTTTACTTTGATTGAGGAAATACTTGTACTACTTTCATGAGGCGAGGGTCAATAACTATACAACTACATGTTTATTTTTATAAGGAGATGACTACATTTTACTTTGATTGGGGAACAGTTACACTTTACTTTGATTGGGGAACAGTTACACTTTACTTTGATTGAGGAAGAGTTACACTTTACTTTCATTGGGAATAGATACACTTTACTTTGAATGGGAACAGTTACACTTTACTTTGCTTAAGGAACAGTTACACTTTACTTTGATTGGAGAACAGTTACACTTTTACTTTGATTGTGGAATAGATACACTTTAGTTTGATAGGGAGACATTTACAATTTACTTTGATTGAGGAACAGTTATACTTTACTTTGATAGGGGAACAGTTATACTTTACTTTGGTTGAGGAATGGGTACAGTTTTACTTTAATTAAGGAACAGTTACACTTTGATTGAGGAACAGTTACACTTCGATTGGGAAAGAGTTACACTTTACTTTGATTGGGGAACAGTTACACTTTACTTTGTTTGGGGAACAGTTGCACTTTACTCTGATTAAGGAACAGTTACACTTTACTTTGATTAAGGACCAGTTACACTTTATTTTGATTGAGGAACAGTTACACTTTACTTTGTTTGGGGAACAGTTACGCTTTACTTTGATTGAGAATAGTTGCACTTTACTTTGATTGGGGAACATTTACACTTTACTTTGATTGAAGAACAGTTACACTTTACTTTGATTGAGGAACAGTTACACTTTACTTTGATTGGGGAACAGTTACACTTTACTTTGTTTGGGGAACAGTTACACTTTACTCTGATTAAGGAACAGTTATACTTTATTTTCATTAAGGAACAATTACAATTTACTTTGGTTGGGGAATAGATACACTTTACTTTATTTAAGGAACAGTTACACTTTACTTTGTTTAAGGAACAGTTACACTTTATTTTGATTGAGGAACAGTTACACATTGATTGAGGATCAGTTACACTTCGATTGGGAAACAGTTACCCTTTACTTTGATTGAGGAACAGTTACACTTTACCTTGATTGGGGAACAGCTACACTTTAACTTTGATTGGCGAACAGTTACACTTTGGTTGAGGAACAGTTACACTTTACTTTTGATTGGCGAACAGTTACACTTTAATACTTTGATTGAGGAACAGTTACACTTTACTTTGATTGAGGAACAGTTGCACTTTACTTATATTGGGGAAGTTACACTTTTACTGTGGTTGAGGAACAGTTGCACTTTTCTTTTCTTTGATTTGGGAACAGTTACACTTTACTTTGATTGGTAAACAGTTACACTTTACTTTGATTGGGGAATAGTTACACTTTACTTTGATTGAGGAACAGTTACTTTCGTTTGATTTGGGAACAGTTACACTTTACTTTGATTGGGGAACAGTTACACTTTACTTTAATTGGGGAACAGTTACACTTTACTTTGATTGGGGAACAGTTACACTTTACTTTGATTGAGGAACAGTTACACTTTACTTTGATTGGGGAACAGCTACACTTTACTTTGATTGAGAATAGTTGCACTTTACTTTGGGGAACATTTACACTTTACTTTTATTGAGGAACAGTTACACTTTACTTTGATTGGGGAACAGTTACACTTTACTTTGTTTAGGGAACAGTTACACTTTACTTTGATTGAGGAACAGTTTCACTTTACTTTGGGGAACAGCTACACTTTTACTTTGATTGGCGAACAGTTACACTTTACTTTGGTTGAGGAACAGTTACACTGTACTTTGATTCGAGAACAGTTACACTTTTGCTTTGAATGGGAACAGTTACACTTTACTTTGATTAGGAAACAGCTACACTTTACTTTGGTTGAGGAACAGTTACACTTTACTTTGGTTGAAGAACAGTTGCACTTGACTTTGATTGAGGAACAGTTACACTTTGCTTTGATTGGGGACCATTTACAATTTACTTTGATTGAGGAACAGTTACACTTTACTTTAATTGAGGAAGAGTTGCACCTTACTTTGATTGAGGAACAGTTACACTTTGCTTTGATTAAGGAACAGTTACACTTTGCTTTGATTAAGGAACAGTTACACTTTACTTTGATTGAGGAACAGTTGCACTTTACTCTGATTAAGGAACAGTTACACTTTACTTTGATTAAGGACCAGTTACACTTTACTTTGATTGGGGAACAGTTACACTTTACTTTGTTTGGGGAACAGTTACGCTTTACTTTGATTGAGAATAGTTGCACTTTACTTTGATTGGGGAACAGTTACACTTTGTTTGGGGAACAGTTACACTTTACTCTGATTAAGGAACAGTTATACTTTATTTTCATTAAGGAACAATTACAATTTACTTTGGTTGGGGAATAGATACACTTTACTTTATTTAAGGACCAGTTACACTTTACTTTGATTGAGCAACAGTTACACTTTATTTTGATTGAGGAACAGTTACACTTTTCTTTATTTGGGGAACAGTTACACTTTACTTTGATTGAGGAACCGTTACACTTTACTTTGATTGGGGAACAGTTACACTTTTCTTTGTTTGGGGAACAGTTACACTTTACCTTGATTGAGGAACAATTACACTTTACTTTGATTGAGGAACAGTTACACTTTGATTGAGGAACAGTTACACTTCGATTGGGAAACAGTTACACTTTACTTTGAGGAACAGTTACACTTTTCTTTATTTGGGGAACAGTTACACTTTACTTTGATTGAGGAACAGTTACACTTTACTTTGATTGTGGAACAGTTACACTTTTCTTTGTTTGGGGAACAGTTACACTTTACCTTGATTGAGGAACAGTTACACTTTACTTTGATTGAGGAACAGTTACACTTTGATTGAGGAACAGTTACACTTCGATTGGGAAACAGTTACACTTTACTTTGATTGAGGAACAGTTACACTTTTCTTTGATTGAGGAACAGTTACACTTTACTTTCATTGGGAATAGATACACTTTACTTTGAATGGGAACAGTTACACTTTACCTTGATTGAGGAACAGTTACACTTTACCTTGATTGAGGAACAGTTACACTTTACTTTATGGAACAGTTGCACTTACTTTGATTCGAGAACAGTTACACTTTTACTTTGAATGGGAACAGTTACACTTTACTTTGATGAGGAAACAGCTGTACTTTACTTTGGTTGAGGAACAGTTACACTTTACTTTGATTAGGAAACAGCTACACTTTACTTTGGTTGAGGAACAGTTACACTTTACTTTGATTAAGGAGGAGTTACACTTTACTTTGGTTGAAGAACAGTTGCACTTGACTTTGATTGAGGAACAGTTACACTTTGCTTTGATTGGGGACCATTTACAATTTACTTTGATTGAGGAACAGTTACACTTTACTTTAATTGAGGAAGAGTTGCACCTTACTTTGATTGAGGAACAGTTACACTTTACTTTGATTAAGAATAGTTGCACTTTACTTTGATTGGGGAACAGTTACGCTTTACTTTGATTGAGAATAGTTGCACTTTACTTTGATTGGGGAATATTTACACTTTACTTTGATTGAAGAACAGTTACACTTTACTTTGATTGAGGAACAGTTACACTTTACCTTTATTGGGGAACAGTTACACTTTACTTTGTTTGGGGAACAGTTACACTTTACTCTGATTAAGGAACAGTTACACTTTACTTTGATTAAGGAACAGTTACACTTTACTTTGTTTGGGGAACAGTTACGCTTTACTTTGATTGAGAATATTTGCACTTTACTTTGATTGGGAACATTTACACTTTACTTTGATTGAAGAACAGTTACACTTTACTTTGATTGAGGAACAGTTACACTTTACTTTGTTTGGGGAACAGTTACGCTTTACTTTGTTTGGGGAACAGTTACACTTTGCTCTGATTAAGGAACAGTTATACTTTAATTTCATTAAGGAACAATTACAATTTACTTTGGTTGGGGAATAGATACACTTTACTTTATTTAAGGAACAGTTACACTTTATTTTGATTGAGGAACAGTTACACTTTACTTTGTTTGGGGAACAGTTACGCTTTACTTTGTTTGGGGAACAGTTACACTTTGCTCTGATTAAGGAACAGTTATACTTTAATTTCATTAAGGAACAATTACAATTTACTTTGGTTGGGGAATAGATACACTTTACTTTATTTAAGGAACAGTTACACTTTACTTTGTTTAAGGAACAGTTACACTTTATTTTGATTGAGGAACAGTTACACTTTGATTGAGGATCAGTTACACTTCGATTGGGAAACAGTTACCCTTTACTTTGATTGAGGAACAGTTACACTTTTCTTTGATTGGGGAACAGTTACACTTTACCTTGATTGGGGAACAGCTACACTTTAACTTTGATTGGCGAACAGTTACACTTTGGTTGAGGAACAGTTACACTTTACTTTTGATTGGCGAACAGTTACACTTTAATACTTTGAGGAACAGTTACACTTTACTTTGATTGAGGAACAGTTGCACTTTACTTATATTGGGGAAGTTACACTTTTACTGTGGTTGAGGAACAGTTGCACTTTTCTTTTCTTTGATTTGGGAACAGTTACACTTTACTTTGATTGGTAAACAGTTACACTTTACTTTGATTGGGGAATAGTTACACTTTACGTTGATTGAGAAACAGTTACTTTCGTTTGATTTGGGAACAGTTACACTTTACTTTGATTGGGGAACAGTTACACTTCGATTGGAATGAGGAACAGTTACACTTTACTTTAATTGGGGAACAGTTACACTTTAATTTGATTGGGGAACAGTTACACTTTACTTTGATTGAGGAACAGTTACACTTTACTTTGATTGGGGAACAGCTACACTTTACTTTGATTGAGAATAGTTGCACTTTACATTGGGGAACATTTACACTTTACTTTTATTGAGGAACAGTTACACTTTACTTTGTTTAGGGAACAGTTACACTTTACTTTGATTGAGGAACAGTTTCACTTTACTTTGGGGAACAGCTACACTTTTACTTTGATTGGCGAACAGTTACACTTTACTTTGGTTGAGGAACAGTTACACTGTACTTTGATTGGTAAACAGTTACACTTTACTTTGATTGGGGAAGAGTTACACTTTATGTTGATTGGGGAGCAGTTGCACTTTACTTTGAGGAACATTTACACTGCACTTTTGATTTGGGAACTTTTACACATTACTTTGAGGAAAGGTTAACTCTTATTTTGATTAGAGATGTTACGTTACTTTTATTTTGCTAGGGGAATAGTCTCACTTTACTCTGACGGGGAATAGTCTGGATGCAAACTTGGTTTCACACTAAACCACATCTGGTCAAAATCCCTCAATCAGCACAAAAGGTTGTTCATCCCATCAGTGAACCCCAGCTGCTATAGTGATGAACAGTGTATAAGTAGCACCCAAAGCTGACAAATATATCATTACATAACTGCCTCAATAACCACTATCTTTATGAGGGCTGTGTTATTGGTTAGAATTTTGTGATTCATTAAAAATAAAGGTATGATGTTAATGACTGTTTGGGTGGGTGTGTATGAATTTTAAATTACATTAAATTGCAGCTCGTGCATCTCAGGACTTGTAGTGTAACAACTTTGACTATACTGTGAGTGGAGATGTAAATAGTAACGATTCTGTATAGGAACTAGACTAACCAGGGAACAGTTGCACTTTACTTTGCTTTTGGAACAGTTACATTTTACTTTGATTGAGGAACAGTTACTCTGTAATTTGATTGGGGTACAGTTGTACTTTACTTTGATAGGGGGACAATTTTACTTTAGTTTGATTGGAGAACAGTTACATTTTATTTTGATTGGTAAACACCTATACTTTACTTTGATTGGTAAAAGTCATGCTTTATTTTGATGCGGGAAGAGTTACAATTTACTTTGCTCTGAGAACAGTTATACTTTACTTTGATTGCGAGCCTTTACACTCTATTTTCATAAGGGAAAACTTTTAAAACTTGTGTGTTGAATGGTAAATTGTGGGAATACGCAATTTTTTATATTTTTTCCATTGCATTGTCCATAATTGCTCCTGATCTACTTTGAATGAGCACTATATATTACCTTTCAATAAATGTTAATTTTGTGCCAAACAAACCAAAGTGGTTTTAGCAGTGTATTATTACTACACTATACTTGCTACCATGGTATGGTAGATTACGTCATATGATGTGAAACATGATCATCTCGCATGTATGGAGATTTTTTGTACAATTATTTGTAAAATAAAACTTCTTTTAGTAATTTCCCAATGTATTTCCTTTTGTAAATATTTTTGCCTGGATTCCATGGCAACCCAATTTTTTAATAACTTTTATGAATATATATATACACACACATATGTATGTATGTATGTATATATATATATATATATATATATATATATATATATATATATATATATATATATATATATATATAACACAGTGATCAGTGTGATGATCGCAACAGCATGAAACAACTGTTCTTGTGAATGTTGCTTGATACTTTGTTATTTACACAACTCTACATACATATGTATTGAGCACTGTTTATTCCAGTATAGACATTTTACGTATACCGAGTTTATACATGTACATTATATACTAGTATACATGTATGTTAATTATTAATATCATGAAAATGTTTCAACTGTAATATTTCTTGAAAGGTGATACATTTTTATAGAATTCAATAAAGCATTATTATACTATTGTCAGTTTCCATTCGTGTTTATTCCCAATAGATAGAGCCAGGAGATGACTATATGAATGACTATCTTTTATCAGTCCTATTCTTAATCTGCATAATTAGTTCAATCAGTCCTGGCATACATTTTGTGTACTGTAGGTGACATATGCATATCACTTTATTTCAATAATTTAAATACATTACTCCCTAGGGTCATGTATGTGCATCCGTCCATGCCCACCTCTATCATAATACACACAGGCCAATTTCAACAAAACATGGTAAATATCTAATACTATAGCGATCCTGTGCATATGCACGTCACTTCATTTCTTGATTCTTCAAAAAAACATCCCTGTTTGGTATCATAATAAGCTACTGGCCAAGTGTAAAGGGATTTATTTGTTTGCTCACCTGTATCCATTTACTAAACAATAGACTACTGTTCCTTTAAGCTTTAGTAAATTTACTATGTTGTCTTTGGTTCTCAGTTCAATATTTGTATCTGGCAACTTATAAATTCCTTTAAATAACAGGATTACATCCCTTTGGTTTCAACTGCAATGAGTGCTCTCATCGACGACCACGATTTTAACCTGCTACTGTGCAGCATTAGCTATGGATACAATCCACCTCTGAGTACCATAAGAAACGTTTAATTATTGGTATTTTAATAATTTTCACTGAATAGATTTTGGATGTCTGATCAAAAGATGATGTTACAGTAACAAACAGCTTTAACATGGTGACAGATTAAACACCTTGCTTTTGATCAAGGTTTAAACTTGTCACTACACCACTGGCAAATAATATTGACCACTAATTAACAGATAATATCTTTTTTTAAATATAATTTATTGACCAATTTACCGTAAATTTATATTTAATTCTGTCCAAAGTATGTCCCAGTTGCAGCTAGCGTACGTTTAGACCATAAGAAAAGCAAATATCCAAAGATTTTTTATATTTGTTAATCAGATAAAAACTTTTTTATTGGCAGGTTTGTTCATGTATTAATGATCTTTGATAATGACATCTATACTTGTAACCTTCGCAAACAATGTTTGCTTACATACTGCAGTTCTTTATGTGCTTTTATAGATTTACTCTCTAAATTTCAACATCGATTTTGTCTCATGTTGATGATTGCGTGGTAATGTTTGAAAAGTACAAACTCACATATCAGAAATTTGGCCAAATATCACACCACCAACTAAGTTACCGAGTGGTACGATAGACTTGGATAGTTGCTTCATCCAGTCTTCATCACAAACCAGATCATACTGTACTAGCTATTATCATATTAGTAATCTTAAGTTTGCTATTATTTTTTCAGAAGTTAAAACTAAATCGTGCTAGTGAAAATAGTAATGTTGTACATTGAGGTATCACCTTTTGTTCATACTTTGTCACATTAAAGAAGGAATGTGTTTGTGCTAATACAAATGAGTGTATTTATGTTTCACACTGTCACTCCTCTTCAGCAGACATCTTAGGATCCTATTAGATATCATATCAATGGCGGCATCAACTAAAAGTGTATAACCTCCAACAATGATGTTGGACGGAGATTATTGTTTGAAATTGTTTGTTTGTCCGTCTAATCTATCTGAGTCTGATTTTGCTTTTAAAACATGAACGGGTATGAATGTTGTCTACGAGGAAATGGATTGAAATTTGGGTGGAGTCACAATCGCACATCTTGATTTTAGGAAAGACATAATGGTGCGACCTATCAAATTCTAATTCTAGCGCATAACTTTTTTTGTTTTCTTATTGTATTTAGTGAAGGAGATTTATGAAAGCCATTACTTGGTCAATATGTGAATTGGCCAGCATTGGCAGTGTTGATGGGGCTACCTAGTGCCATCTAGATCTTGATTCTCGGTGAGAAGAAATTCCTCTGTTATATAGTACATTATAATGTTTTTGTTTTGCTTTTGTTTTAGTTCCATAGGCATGCTTAAAGCAAAATCTATGCAATTAGATTACTACAATACTCGTATGTTGTTTTCTTATATCTAGACAAGGATATGATAAATCGCATAATTATTTAGACATTAATAGCCTTCATTCTTACGTCATAAGAGCATTAATTTACTTACATTATGGGATACGTGAAAGATTTGCTAGGGTAAGAGTGTTAGAGTGATGTAATGACTTGTGAGCGAAATGTGCGTATCTTAATTAGAATAATGTTTTAGTACTTTCCGTAGATGTTTTGTTTAATGATTTGGCCTATATTAAAATATCAACTTGAAAACACACACACACACATATATATATAATGTCACGTGATTTGAAACAAATGTCAAGGGTTTACTATTTATACACACCTAAGATATAAAACAATTATACAAGATTGTTGACTACTATGGCATCTGAACTCCCATGTTAAGGCGACAAAATGGTCTTTATACCACACATCAAACACATGCCTTGCACAAAACATTTGATAACTTGCTATATGAATACTTCCAAGTAACATTCAAAGGACTAGCTATTACAGAATTAATCTTCAGTGCCATGGTTCACCGTCATATCTTTAATGTCCTTTTTCTCGCATTTGTGAGTATTAGTATGTCGTCTGTATGTAAATCACCAAGTGCGACGTCTGTGTAATATAGTAACTATAAGATTAGTCCAGTCTCTGATCGCAAAACAGATCTATACATGTACAACCCGAGATTCGTATGAAACCAAAATATGCATAATAATACAGTATATTTTAAAGAAATGAAGTGAAATTTATATGAAACACGTTGCTTGTAGAGGTTAGTCGTCTGCACACTGACCTGCCTTCTGAGGCTTATTTATGAACCTTGACCTATTACTGGACACATTTTTTTTACTTGTATTCATATCGGACGTTTAATGTTGACAGGGTGTGTGTACATTAAACAATCTCATGTCAACAAACTTTCATAGCTAAACTAACATAAAATGCTCGTGTAGGAGACAAAAATTTAATGGCCACAATCGTTGGTCATTAGACTTAACAGAATACAGGGAAAACCTCATGGATATCAAAATATAAGTTTGTTTGAAACCAAGAAGAACTTGCTAGACAAGGAAGTGATAACATTATGTTTGTGGTATGAATGTCACCTAAATTTTCACATATAGTATTGGCAAATCAGTATTATAACTCAGATACAGCATTAATTTACCATGATATAGTATTTGCCAACATAATACATTACCATACGGTGCAGAAACACTGTGTGGGTACGTCAGAATATAAAAGGCTTTCTTTTATTGGATAATACTGAATAAGGGATGTTTGAACATACATGTGTAAGATGATGGGTTTTTGAGAAGTGCTCACAAGGTGCTCACAGGTTGATTGTATGTAAGTTACTTAATATATGTCCTCTGGCCTTGTGATCTGAAACAATAGATAACAGAGGGGGTCGTTCAAGAAATCACGTCATTAATTTCTGCTGTTGGATGAGGTTTTTCATAAATTTGCACACGAGAGCTTATCCGAAAGTTTGATGGTATTGATTGTACTGTCAATATTCTTTATTTGTTCTTAACTTGTGACATAAAATAGATGCATAAACTATACATCCGTGCACTCTGAGACTATAGTACATGTTATGATGTATTACCAGAATATGTGAATGGTAGCAAAAAGAAGAATGTTAACTGATTATCAAATGCATTTTTATGATATCCTTGGCGTGTAAATATGAAGACAGTATGTTCAGCAACGTGCACATCGCACCGATCACTAGGAGGGAGGAAGGGCGAGAGAGTTTGTCAACAATACAAGACGAAACAACTGGTTCTATAATAAATAGGCTCCTTCATTAATAAGATGAGAGGTTATTTTGTTACAGAATCCATTTTTTTGAACCGGTTATGTCGTCTTTTATCATTGACAACCTGAATCCATTCATCTCAAGACCTGATTTCAAGTTCTTTTCATCGTTGGTCATATCATAGTTGGACTGAAACCTGTTTATCCTACAACCCACCTTCTTTACGTATGCATAGTTAATGATCCTCTATGTCAATGTATCGTTACTTATTTAGTCATTGCCGTTATCAAAGGGAAAGTATACAATAGAATATATGTAGAGAACCTCCCATTGTAATTTTCAATCTCTTTATAAAATTTCATACAATTACTCAGTAAATGATAATCAATTAGCAGTACATTTCACTGTTTGAATATCTCAGCCTCATCACTGTGTCTTGTCTATGATTAACTCATCACCGATTGTACCGTACTTCATCTGTTTTTCCCAGAGCACCGAGTTTGAGTTTGGTTCACTTTCGTCAGACAGCAATCTTTGCTTCTCTTCCACCAGGTTTACCTTTGCATGTTCTTTCTCACTTATTCTGTACTTTTCCCTAAATTAAGTTGAAAGAACATAGAACGTTAGTGATTTATTCTTATTATCTTCTACTTATTATTATTATTATTATTATTATTATTATTATTATTATTATTATTATTATTATTAATATTATTATTATTGTTGTCAATGAATAATAAGTATTTAGTTATTTTAACCCTATATACACTATTAAAAGCAGATACAAACTACATGCTCGTCGTAAGCTTTTTACTCTTGTTGAGTAATTAAGCAGTAAACCAGGATTCCTCAAGTGACTATATAAATGTTTTTACTAGATCAGCTTTTCACAAGTACGTAAACACCAGTTGGGCAAAAAATCCATCATATTACAACGGACGTGTATCAAAATGTACAAAACAAATAAAGCATTGAGGTATAAATGTCAAATGTTGATTATCTCAAACCCGCGGTCTGATATTCTCCCTTCGATGAAGGAGCACTGCATTTACAAAATATGTAAATTTGAAAATCATGAAAATATAATTGGGAAGATTTACCAATTGAGTAGAGGCCATAAGACATAAGGCCGAGAAGACAAAATGGAGTCTCAATTTGTGTGTAAGATTGATGACTTGGCACAAATAAAGTTTTGGAAATGTGGCTAAATCTAGCTAGTTAGTGCATGGCCGGCCTTGTCCAGATTGTATATGCAGTAACTGTAACAACAGAGGTGTGCACAAGAAAACAAGTTTACGGTCATATAAATAATACACACCCGTACACCCAGGCAGACAGACAGACAGACAGACAGACAGACAGACAGGCGGAAACACAGCCTGTCACGCAAGCCTACACACGCAAGTCCAAACGTCAAACTACATAAACCTATCTCCTTACAAGATGTAAAAGTAACTGTGGCAATGTCAAATTGGACGATGATCCATTATCTTGGCAATAACAACATTCGCTCATGTATTTGCGATGAATCAAGATCTGAAAATACTTAGTCATGCCAAGAATAATCTTATTTCTGTAACTGCAGTTTCCTTACGTTCCAAATATTTCTCCTTCTTCAATTGTTCCTGGTAGTCTTTCATTTCTTGTTTCTGGTAGAATTGGTACTATTAATCCAGCAATCACTGGTAAACAACCCATTATAACAAAGGGTAGTGGAGCCCAGTGAACATCGAGTAACATGGCATACGGCGAAATGATGTTACCCAAACCACTACACATAGATGACACACCCATGCCTGCATTTCTGTCAAAATAACATTTTAAATTGGTCAATAGAATCAACGAGGACTGACTGATGGACGGACGCTAAGATGGACGGACGGAGCGCATTGTATTTTTCTGCATTTATAAAATGACAATAATTTTCATATCGACTGACCGCATAATTTCCCCTTTATCTTTAGAAGGAAGCCGGTGGGAGCACTTGTTATGAGTGAAGTTGTGTATGTAAACATAGTTTAATCAAAATGCTAAGGGAATGGGAGGGGGGGGGGGGTTCGTTGGAATTTTTCCCATTGAGTCTGATCCCTCTCTCTGTAAACCCCACAAGAGGTTACATGACCATCCCCTATACTTGTTTCTAAAATATGACAACCCCCCTCAAACGCTGTCATATCATATTCACATGCCAAGCATTTCATCGTGACTCATACAGTGGACTGTTTGACTATGTCGTAACCAGTGTTTCATTCTAGATGAAGTAATATTAAAGAATGTAGGTAAGAAATGAGGACTAGAAAAATACCGCAGGAAATACATGGTCATTCCATTGTGTACATGAATTATTCTTCCATCACAATCAAAACACAATGACAAAACAGCATGACCATTTCCACCCCACCCCTTCCAATTTCAAAAGGATGACACCCCTCCTAATCCATTTGCCCCCCCCCCCCCCGACCTCTCAACATACCTTACAACAGTTGGATATATTTCTGGACTGAAAACATAGTTTACCATGGCCGCTGCAGCAGCAAAAGATTTAGATAGCAGAACTATGGCTGTGGTGACATCAGGACTTTCTGAGGAAAGATGTTAAACGTTCTTTTTATTCATAGTTATTTAAGACATTGCATGAGCATCTATATGACTTCCCGGCTCCGGAAAAAACAAGTACAATAGAGTATGTATGAGTAGAATTGATCCTTGGCAGTGTGATTGACGTTTGTAAAGCTTTCGATATTATAACGCATGTTATACTCTTGTCCAATGTTCCTTTTTGGCATTAATCACCAACAGTAAGTTTGAGCATGGTTTGTACCTCCATGGTTTGATCCAATTGTATCAACTCGGCGTATTCGTTAGTACCTTTGGTTGACTGTTCAGATCAATAATTAATGTATTCCAAATATAGTGCAATGTCATTCTGTATTTCGATATAGAGTAGCGTACAGCATTGGTACGGTTGATGTTACTAATAACAAAATTGAACCTGGACTTTAAACAGCAATTATACATACGTGGTATCATACTAAGAATCAATGCTATACCACAGATGATATGACATCCGCAAAGCGACCAACGTCTGCCAATAAATCCCGTCAACCACCATGCTAATAAACGTCCAGGTACTTCTACAAAACCAGCTAAAATGAACATCGTATATGGGTTGCTTCCAATTTGATCAGTGTTAAGAGAGATACCGTAAATTACGAAACCACTCGAGAACCTATGAGAAATATAAAACAAGGAACATTATTCGACCATTGAATCTAAATATTTTGTTCTTCAATTTTTGACGTGGCTCAAGTCTTTTATCATATGTTTAGTGGCTAGGTTTGTAAATGTTCTGCTTTGGATAGCTGAATTGATAAATTTATTAAGCAATTATAACGGTGGCATCCTGAATAGGGAACTTGAAAACCCCGCCATGTTGAATGTTGCATCATGGGAAATGTGATAATACACGCTAAACAATTAGTATTATGAACAATATTGTTATATTGTTTTAACCACAAATGGTCAATTCATAATCGCCCTTGACCATTGTGGGAGGTTTATTTCATCGGTAGCTCTACATTAGGTATTACGATAACCACAGATAATCCCATAGTCCTTTGCGTCTGAAATTGATCGGTTTGGATTGCAAGATCCCTATTTATCGCAATGGATGATTGTAATAATTTTCTCATCGAAAAAAAAGTATCAATTGAGGGCGTGTTTTGCTATATCTCATTAATTTGTATCTTTGAAATTAACAGTTACTATTGATGTGGACTGGTATCTCTTATATAAATAAAAGTGATGAATGGATTGTTTTCCCAGATATTAGTCGAATTCTTCAGAGTTGTACTCCTACACACAGTAAGTTGTAGGAATGCACAATTCTTAGCGTTAGCTGTCATACCTGATATACTCATTATGTGGCAAGTCAATTATACCAAACAATATGAAATCTGAAGCTTGCATACTTAAGATATTGCGTAATTACTGAAAGCACTAATTACGTAAATTAATCACTATATGATTAAAAGCTACATCAGCAAATGTGTAGGCCACACGCGCTATGTTAATATCACTGTTTGTACAAAATTAAACGAATCTTAATGCATGCACTATGGAGATAATGCCTAATTATTGAAAATGATTATTTATCATAATGTCAGTTTAATGTTCATACCGAAACCTTACTCGTTCTAAGCATTATCCTAAAGAATATGTGTACCGAATTTCGAATTTTTGATTGATCGGGTCGATATTAAGGAAGGTAAAAATAAAAATAAAATCCCAATACATTATTAATAGATGAATTAGTATAATAATGTTATATACTAGTCTAGAAAAAGTTGTATGTAAACTTCTAATTATATATATATATATATATATATATATATATATATATATATATATATATATATATATATATATAATTAGAAGTTCACACACATATATATATATATATATATATATATATATATATATATATATATATATATATATATATATATAAATAGAATGACACCGATGACAGCAAAACATTTACAAGCGAAATTTGTGTCAAACAGGGACAGCAAATAAGTATATTGGATTAATAACACTAATAAGCTATTTCTAATTAATAAGCTATTTCTACTTACCAACTGTAACAAATAACCAATGTCCTAAGTCGTAATCTTGACGTTTTCATGAGATCAAACATTGTATATTTACGTTCCTGAAGGGATGGAGGAAAAATGAGTACATTCGTAAAGAATAAAATGTCTTACCCTTACTATTATTTGCATTAGAATGGCCATCGATTTAAATCTTTAATGAGGAATACTTCTACTTTGGCTGACGAAATGTCACCAAACTATTTTAAATTTCAAAGGATATCAGGTAAAGAGATTTAAAAAAAAAAGTCATGACGTACCTTTGGGGTCTCGACTTTTCGTTTTGATTGCATTTTCTTTTCCTCTTCAAAGATATTATCCGGCAAAGTTGTCTTGTTAAATCTAGCCAAACGCTTCAAGACTTTCTCACATTCGTCATACTTGTGTTTTTGCATTAACCACATCGGGGATTCAGTGACGACACTGATGAAAGAAGGGACAACAATGAAAATATATGTATTTTGTGGAATGACAAAATAGAAATACACATTTATACGGAAAATTACCACAATTTTGTAACTTTTTTGAGAGTCACATCAATTTCACGAAACTTTGAAAAAAACGATTATTCAACATTTCTATTTTATAATAATAATGAGTTAAAAATAGGGTCGCAGTACTTGTGTCCTTTGTAAGAGTTCACGCTACGACAATTTACCGATTTTTATGATGCGCAGATGAAATGCGCATACGAATTTGCCTTACTTCTCCTAAAGTACAGTTTGTGCTGTGTGAATACATTAAATCGCGGAAGAAATGAATGCCACTATAGAAATACCCTGCACCTCTTTACGGGATATATAATTTCCTTGATGATTCGCACTTTTTTAATGTCCCTTTGTATATAACAGGGTTGAGAATCATAAGGTACTTATACGTTGAGATATAACAAGGTATTATACATAAATGTATACCTTTACTCGAGTAAATTGCCCTTCAGTGTGTCCCTGTTCCTTTGCTTTGTGGAATAAAGTACATATCTTTAAAACCCTAGTCTTGGTGAATTCAACTAATTGGAAAGTAATTGTACTTACAAAATGAGTGGTAGCAAAACCACCCAGAGAATACCCCCAATCAGATGAATTTTCCGCCAATCTCCATTGCAGAGCCACGCTATCACTCCAAACAACATATATAATATAGAATAACTAGTGCTCATGAGAGTAGAACACATCGCTCTGTATTTTACTCCAACCATTTCTATAACTAGTAGTGGGACAAGAAATATACTCGTGACATAAATCAATTATGTTGCGCTGTAGAATTCGAACAGTCAAAACGGACGATACAGATAAACTGGAAGGGGTGTAGTTAACACTATATTGGTAAAACTATTTCGTTGATTGATTGACTGATTGACTGATTGATCGATTGATCGATTGATTGATTGATTTGTTGGTTGGTTGGTTGGTTGGTTGATTAGTTGGTTTGTTGATTGATTGATTGATTGATTGATTGATATTGATTGATTGATTGATTGATTGATTGATTGATTAATCATTAACTGAGGAAATAAAAGTAATGGCCGACAAATAGGTAGATGAATGATATGATTGTTGACTTTGTCACGCTTATCGAAATGAAAATGTATTCGCTTCTCTACATCAGTGTGTGTCAGCATTCACAAAATGTAACTGATTTGACCTTGCCAAATGGTGTTGTTGTCTCTGAGAAGGTAAATCTGGTTATCTTTGATTAGTCAATATACTTCACATGACAATGAAATGGAATCATGCCTACCCACAAGTAAGCCTGATAGATACATCGCCATTGAAAACAATCCAAGACAAAATTGTCCTATGATAAATACAACATAGCTGGGTGAAAATGCTGTTCCTAATGATACAACAACGGTGAGTGTTAGGGTAATTATGAAAACAATCCTTCTTCCAAATCTAAAGTGAAAACAAAGTAAAAATGTTAACATTTCATGACCATATATGTTAACTGATGGCATTATCATCAAATTATAAATACGAATTGTAAACCTTGTATGTATGTATGTATGTATGTATGTATGTATGTATGTATGTATGTATGTATGTATGTATGTATGTATGTATGTAGGTATGTAGATATGTAGGTATGTGTGTGTGTGTATGTATGTATGTATGTATGTATGTATGTATGTATGTATGTATGTATGTATGTAGGTATGTAGGTATGTGTGTGTAGGTATGTATGTATGCATGTATGTATGCATGTATGTACGTATGCATGTACATATGCATGCATGTATGTATGTATGCATGTATGTATGTATGTATGTATGTATGTATGTATGTATGTATGTATGTATGTATGGCATTACCTGATGGCATTATCATCAAATTGACAAACGGGACGATTAATTAATGAATAAGCAAAGGGTTTGCGTGGTTTGATACAGAACTGGTGTCAACCTGGAGCCCCTGTTGCTTATCAGGATTACAATTATGGTATTAAAAACACGAATGTCTCAATTGAGAGGAGGATGATTAAACTAAACACCTTTATCAAATAATATTTGGAAAACTGATTATTAAATAAATTGTTTAGACATATCAAGACAAGCAAAAGATTAACATGTAACTCAGTGATATGATAAATAAATCGTAAAGTGGGAGCATTTTAAATAAATTTTAAACCATTATAAGGCAAGTATTCACACATTAATAGTGATCAACAGACATAACCCGGCCTCACACATTCTTAAGGCGAGGTTACTATTTTCACAGACTTCTGACCTTGAACGTCATCTTCAAGGTCAATAACTAGTTTGGTAGTTAGGATCACCATTCATTTTGTCTACACTAATAACATAAAGGATACTGTGTTGGGGACTCTGTCGTCGAATGCAGAAGACATGTTTCTCTATGTTAATCAACGTTTTAATTAGCAAGTTCGTTCATGTATTAATGATACTTTCATAATGACATCTAGTATCTCATATAAAAAGTTTGCTCTCTGAATTTCTACGTTGTCTCAAGTTGATTGTGTGGTAATGTTGAAAAGTACAAACTCACATATCCGACATCTGGCCAAATACCACAACACCAATTAAGTTACCAAGTGGTACAATAGACTTCGAAAGTTGCTTCATCCAGTCTTCATCACAAACTAGATCATACTGTACTGACAAATACAAATATATAGTTACTATCATATTACAAATCTTTGAATAATTTTCTTTCTACAGTTGATACAAAACAGTGACATCCCCTCCTGTACTAGTGACAATAGTATATTGTACAATGTTCAAAGTATGTTTACTATTGTTCATATCTTGTAACATTAACGAATCAAAGTATAGATCTGCGTTAATACAACTGGATTTGGTTTTTTTCGCTCACTGACACTTCTTTAATGGAAGCACGTCGGGATCCCATTGGTTATCATACACATGATTTTAATGTATGTATGTATGTATGTATGTATGTGTAACCAGTTTAAAGAGAACTCTGTGAATGAAGTAGAGAGTTGTTACTTAATGTAGGATGGATGAGTAACCATTCTACGGCAAATCTTGAGGGAAATACAAATAACAGGCAGAGAACAAAGTTTCTCCGTTCACTCAAGAAATAGTTTAATGGAATCTGCTGACGTAGCAAGACCCCACGCGTGGTTGTCCTCTCCCACCCTGTCACCTGGTGGCGTCACACAACCCTCCGTTACAGGCTTGTACTGAGCAATACTTGACACATGTATACTTAATAACAACTAAACCTTATACTCAAAAAGTGAAAAATGGAGTAGGTTACACCCTCCCCCTCTTAATGGAATGGCGTCCCGACATTCACTTACAATGGTGTACATCACATACAATGATTATCCATTGGAAACAATACTAATGATAGCACTACAAACATTATGCTTTGACTCTTCACCTAAATCTTGTGTTAGAGATGACAAGTCTAGAGATGACAAGTAGTCTGCTTTCACCATCCAATCTGGTTTCACACAAACCTGGGTTAAATTAAGGCGATCAGGTGGTTTAATCGTTCTTTTCGATCGTCGTAAGGGTTCTCTTTCTGGTTCCTTGTTGGGTTCTTCTTGTACTTCCTTTTCAACATAAACACTACAATCAGGTTGAGCTTCTTCCTGTGCATCTGGAATTGGAGACGTCACCATTTCTGCAGTAATATCCTGCACAGATGTTTCCACTGTAGACGTTGGAATCTCTTTCTCCACAACCAATGTCACAGAAGGTGTCTCAACATCTTCCATAGGAATGGTTTCATCAATGCGTCGTATAGATACATTACTAGGATTTACTTCACCTAAGATCTCTATCTTCTCTTCTTCACACAATTGCTTGTGTTTATGGGAACTCACATCATGTGGTTTACACTTAGTAGATACACGTACAAAATCAATATCTTCACAGCTATCAGAACTATCATCATCACTGCTGTTGTCACTTGCTTTGTAGCTTCTTGTCTTTATTCTTGATCTGGTTCTAACAGTTTCTTTGGAAATGGCTGGTTTCATGTCTGGTGGTCTGGGCAGAGAAAAGCATGGCAACAGCAAATTGCGATGGAGTGTCCTCTCTCGACCAGAACCTGTTTCAGGGCGAACTACATACACTGGTATGTCAGGATTAGGTTTGTTGATGACAGTGAATACATCTTTCTCCCATCGATCTGCTATCTTGTGCTTACCTCTGATGTTGACATTTTTCACTAGCACTCTATCACCTAGCTCTAGAACTGAATCACGAACCTTACAGTCATATCTCCGTTTGTTATCTTTAGACTTTCTAGTTGACTCCTCCGATGCTAGACCATAGGCATAATCTAGACGATCCCTTAACAAGGCTGCATAGTCATGATGTGTGTTTTCTATACTGTCTGCAGGCTCCAATCCCAGATAAACATCTATGGGTAGTCTAGGGTGACGACCAAACATCAAATAGTATGGTGAAAAATGTGTAGAGTCATTTCTAGTACAATTATACGCATGTACGAGAGAACTCACATATGACTTCCAGTCCTTCTTCTGTTGTTCACTGAGTGTACCAAGCATATCCAGAAGCGTCCTGTTGAAACGTTCGGTCTGCCCATTACCCTGGGGATGATACGGGGTTGTTCTAGACTTCTGAACTCCAGTTATCTTACATAGCTGCTGAATGACCTCTGATTCGAAATTACGACCTTGGTCAGAATGAAGTCTGGCTGGAAAACCGTAGTGAACCATGAAATTATCAAACAGATGCTTTGCTGTAGTCTGTGCTGTTTGGTTACTGGTGGGGATAGCAACCGCATAACGTGTAAAATGATCTGTTATGACCAAGATGTTTGATATACCACCTTTACTCTCCTCCAGTGTCAAATAATCCATGCACACCAATTCCATGGGCTGACTGGTCTTGATGGAAACCAACGGGGCAGCAATTCTGGTACCTGGTGGTATCTTCCTTCTTGTGCATCTCTCACAAGTCTTAATCTTGACATCAACATCACGTGACATGTATGGCCAAAAGAATCTAGCTCTTACCAAGTCCAAGGTGCGTTCTTTACCAAGATGACCTATCTCGTCATGAACACCTCTTAAAACCATTTCCCTGTACTGCCTAGGTAGTACCAACTGGTAGGCTTTGGTTCCCTTGTGCACAGTTCGACTTCTGTACAGCACACCACTCCTAAAACATAGTTTATCCCATTCATGTAATAAACGTTGTACCTCAACACTTTCACTCTGTCTCTTAGTACGAGATAGAGACTTTCCTTCCTGTTTCAAGATAACAACACGTTGGATACTTGGATCTCTTTGTTGAGCAGCTATCCATTCTTCCTTGGTCAGTGTAGGCAATGACTCACTCCCTGGCAAAGGTGGTGGTTTGTCTAGTGTATTAGGAATTGCCGTTGCACTCACACTTACGGACTCTACCAATGGAATAGAGGTCTTGGCTAGGTAAGACTGGCATACTGCTTCAACACACTCTGACGACATTCTATTGCTGTTAGCCTCCATCCGCTCCATGAACTGTCTCACATGGTCACTGGGTCCATCATCATCATTTCCATCGTGCGGTCTGCGTGAAAGACCATCTGCATCCGCATTCTGAGAACCTGGACGATATGCTAGGCTGAAGTTGTATGTGGAAAGTGCTGCAAGCCATCGGTGACCGGTGGCATCTAACTTGGCACTGGTGGTTACATATGTCAAAGGGTTGTTGTCAGTAATTACCTTGAAATGGTTTCCATATAAATAGTCATGGAACTTCTCCGTCACAGCCCACTTAAGTGCAAGAAATTCCAGCTTGTGAGCAGGGTAATTTCGTTCACTGCGTGATAGTCCTCGGCTGGCATAGGCAATCACTCGTTTCTTACCCTCCTGTTCCTGATATAGAACCGCTCCAAGACCATCATAGCTAGCATCAGTGTGCAGCTCAAAGGGTAGATGGTAGTCTGCATAAGCCAGAATAGGTGGGTTAGACAACTTCTCAATGATGGTATCAAATGCCCTTTGACACTGGTCAGTCCAAATGAACTCTGGTGGCTTTGCTGGCTTCGTAGTCTTCTTCTGTCCTTTCTTCCTTTTTGATGGCATACCAACAGTCAAGTCGTTAAGTGGTCTAGCGATATGGGAAAACCCTTTTACAAATCTCCTATAATACCCAGCAAATCCCAGGAAGGACCTCAGCTGATCTACATTCTTGGGTACAGGCCAGGACTTCAGTGCTTCAATCTTGTCAGGATCTGTCTGCACACCATCAGCTGACACCACATGTCCAAGATACTTGACTTTGCTTTGGAAAAACTGACATTTGGAAGCTTTCACCTTCAAGCCATACTGTTGTAAACGGTCAAAGACTGCTTCAAGCCTCTCCAAGTGTTCCTCAAAAGTAGATGAAAAGATAATTACATCGTCCAAATAAACAAGACATATTTTGAAATTATAATTTCCCATACATTTCTCCATGAGCCTCTGGAAAGTACTGGGAGCATTGGTTAAACCAAAAGGCATCCTGTTACACTCATAGTGACCAAATGGTGTCGTAAAAGCTGTTTTGGATTTGTCATCATCCGCCATACCAATCTGCCAGTATCCACTTTTCAAATCAATACACGAGAACCATTTTGCTCCTTTCAAGGCTTCTAAACTTTCCTCTATCCGTGGGATTGCATAAGAGTCTCTAATAGTCTTAGCATTTAGTTTTCTGTAATCAATACACATGCGAGTAGACCCATCTTTTTTCTTGACCAGCACTATGGGTGCTGCCCATGGACTATGCGACTCACGAATAGCTCCACATGCCAACATGCCTTCAAGAAGAGATCTTACTTCATCATACATAGCAGGGGGTAGACGTCGATGTCTCTCACATACCGGTTTGTCATCAGTCAAAGGAATCCTGTATTGCACAGCTGTACAGAAACCAAGATCATTGTCATGTTTGGAGAATATCTCAGACTTACGAGCAAGTAAATCTTGGACTTGCTTACACTGTGATGTAGTAAGTGGAGACTGACTAAGATCAATCTCTGTCAACAAAGAGTCAGATGTGTTCACTTCACTAGTAGGAGTAGCTGTTGCTAACTGTTGGTAGTTGTTTGGTGATCCAACCCAAGTCACGGCACTCACTTCACCAAGTACATCACCAGGACGAATAGTCACTGCCTTGGTTGACAGATTCTGCAGCTGCACTGGCAATCTACTTTTTCTACCATTACACTGTAACTTTGTTGCCAAGGGGCTGACAATTAAATTACCAGAAAATCTTCTTTTGGTAGCCTCACAAGTAACCAGGTACTCATCACCCTTTGGTCCAGGCTTTGTCTTACCAACCAGGTTCACAATAGTGTTTGGTTCTATCTGTACTGGTCTACGCAACTGGGCTCGTGCTACTCCAATCTTGCCATTTTCACCACAGAACTTTTCTCTGGCATCTAGATGGTCATATGCAGCTTGAACAGCAGCCGATATTCTCAAACTCTGTACATTCTTTGAGTTTTTATACTGTTTAGTCTGTCTCCGGCAATAGTTGATAAGATTTGTACCAACACAGAGGGGAACTTCCCTATTGTATGCTGTATCAAGAACAACCAATATCAGGACATCCATTCCATCAGCCGTACCAAAGATCCTGCTTGGAAAAGAAATGTTTACTTCAATATAACCAAGAAATGTGACTGTCTGTCCCTGTGCACCTGTAATTGTTAACAAATCTTCAATAGGCTGAATGGAGCATGATGATGAAAGATGTGTCTTATAGAATGACTCACTAACAGTTGTTACTTGTGATCCTGTGTCAATCAAACTGCGACAATGAACTCCATTTATGACAGCATCTTCCTCATTAGGATCTCCAACAATACGATCAAGGACGGACTGACTATGTACAATGATGTTGTTTTGGGCTTTCTTGACTCTAGTGCCTACCACTTGCCCACTAGTGGAGGCACTTGGGTGTTTAAAGATTCAGTACTGGCAGTACTGGCAGTAGTGGTTGACTGGTTGTTATCAGCTTTAAGATTTCTACAGCCTCTTGCTATGTGACCATCCTGACCACACTTGAAGCAGCGAATATTACCATGAACACGACCTGCTCCTTCAGGACTTCTCTGTTGTGCACGAGGTGACCGTTGTGAAGTTGTTCTGGTTCTTCCCCTTCCTCTACCACCATCTGTATACTCCATCAGCTGTTGTTGACCATCCACTGTAGTTGGTACCTCTCTTTTCTCTAACTCTGCTAATTTGGCTGTCAACAACTGTACACTCTGTTGTAATTCTTTTACCATGGGATCAGCTACCTTTGTCACATTAGACTGCTCAGGAACTGAAGACTGGTGAGTAATGCCTGATCTGGGCGGCTTAGAATAAAGGGCAGATTCTCTTACTTCCTGTTCAGCTACTCTTGTGATGCGAAGTAATTCATCGAAAGTCTTGGCTTGATCATACCTATGTCTTGCTACATTCTTAATCTGCTCACCAAATAAACCCTTCCAGAAGACAGTCTTTAATGCTTCATCTACAGCTGGTGCAGCTAATCCACCTCTTTCTCTGGCTTTATTGATAGCTACTTCCAAACGACAACCATATGCAGCTACACTTTCTCTTTCCTCTTGTTTGCTGTTGTAGAACTGCTGCAAGAGAGAAGCTCCAGATTCTACCACTCCATAGATACCAACTAGTTTCTCTACAATTGCCTCTATCGATGTATCAACACCCATATGCATGACTATTTTACTGGCCTCACCACGCAATGACTTTCTGACAGCCGTCGTAAGAATTTGTCTGCTATGGGATCCATCTCTCAGAAGACAGTCAACTTCATACTTCCATGCCTCAAAATCAGAATCACCCTTGTTTTTAGGATCACCCGAAAATGTGACAATCCGTGGTGGTTGAAACAATGATGCAGGTAACATAACACTTGACTGATCAGAAGACATTGGACATGTCACTGATGGGCCACTGTATCCTGTTTTACTCGAAGTACCGATGGGATTGTGCAATGGAGTGACATCATGACCTGCTTTTCTTACAACAGATATCATATGATCGAGATCTGCTTGACTTACTACATTATCATAGTCTAATGTAGGTGTAGACATGCTAGGACCCATAACAGACTTGGTTTTACGTCTATAACTAGGCATCATGAGTGGGCTTGTAACATACATAGGAGACATACAATACCTAAGTTCATCCTTCATGTTTGATGGGACAACTGACACTTCGACTTGCTTATCCATAAACATTTTACCACTCAATATTCCAAGAGCAGTTTTCGCTGTTGCAATATCAATGAATTGACAAAATGCGTAATCTCTACTACATGATAACTCTGGGTCAAATGGTCTTTCTATTCTAACAACTTCACCAGCAGATGAACAAAAATCTCTCAGTTGCTGAGAGGTTGCACTAATAGCAATACCCTTAATGAAAACTGTACTGTCTATTGGGTTATGACTAGGTGTACATGGTGGTGTATCCATGTTTAGTTTCACTTATGATTGAAATGTTATACAAAAGGGTGAAATGTAGCAAAGAAAAAAAATATTACACATCAAACTTCAACCAAAATTATTGTACATACACTGGATGACTAAGAAATCTATATCAATGTTCTAAATGCAGCAAGGGTTCAAATCTGTGTCACTATTTATCAGGGTCCTTTTTAAATTTGATAATATTAACACAGTATTCAGCTACAAACAGCTAAAAAGATACAGGACTTCTTGATCGCATCAGCTTTTGGTCTTCTAGCTCCAGTGTAGTGGTAATACAGCTCCACAAAATACAGCTCCACAAAATAGGAATCTGGGTTACCATGCAAGTATCACTTGGTCAGTAGCAGCAGGCTTTACACATCAGCAAAGGAGTACTGCTAATATAGACCATTCAAACTTCCAGTTCTCCAGTTAACTACAACAGTCTGTATCGAGGCACCATCAGCTTAAGTATCTTGTCTATACTTTAGCATTAGGGCCCCACGTTGGGCGCCAAATTATGTAACCAGTTTAAAGAGAACTCTGTGAATGAAGTAGAGAGTTGTTACTTAATGTAGGATGGATGAGTAACCATTCTACGGCAAATCTTGAGGGAAATACAAATAACAGGCAGAGAACAAAGTTTCTCCGTTCACTCAAGAAATAGTTTAATGGAATCTGCTGACGTAGCAAGACCCCACGCGTGGTTGTCCTCTCCCACCCTGTCACCTGGTGGCGTCACACAACCCTCCGTTACAGGCTTGTACTGAGCAATACTTGACACATGTATACTTAATAACAACTAAACCTTATACTCAAAAAGTGAAAAATGGAGTAGGTTACATATGTATGTATGTATGTATGTATGTATGTATGTATGTATGTGTGTGTGTGTATGCATGCATGCATGCATGTATGCATGTATGTATGTATGTATGTATGTATATATGTATATATGTATGTATGTATGTATGTATGTATGTATGTATGTAGGGATTTGGGCTGGCGTAAGGACGGACGGATAGGTGTTTTCTGTTAACTACTGAGTTCAAATACTCAAAGAGTCTTAGGATGACGGACTTTCATCCCTTATGATGCCCCGGACTTTCATACAACACCCACCTCAAACACAACCGTGTTTTCATACCAAGTCTTGTCGTATACCCATCCTTGATCACAACTTAGTGTATTGTTGCTACGGGGGAAGCAAACCTCCGCAGTTACTTCTTGGGTTACATTCACATCGTATCTCTTGCATTTGTTCCATACAATATCATCACCATCCGTAGTGGACGGAATTGTGCAATTCTTTACTTGAGAGACATCAGGATACGTTTGGTTCTTTTGCACCCTACAGTAGTGATCGGCCGATGCACTGTAGAAAGTGTTACCTAACATTGGAAATACTAGAACGCTACCAACCAGTAAAATGTAAACAACATGGAGCTTTTGGTAATGGCCAAAAGTGCCCACAATTTCTAGAACTTCCTCGAACTGTTTCATTACGCCCAGTTACTGCAAGGAAACAAAATTGTAGGTCAAAATTATATGGTACCAGAAGGTACTCTTGATCGACGAAACCATTATGGGAGGACCACATATTTGCAGCTACTCCTTATTTATCTAACATGGCTCTTAAATTCCTTTCATCCTATTTCTTAGACAATGATGACACAGGTTGACAGGGTGTGGGAAATGCTGGCAAACATCGCTATCTGCTATCGCCTCCATTTAGGGATGGTACTAAAAGTGTACAACTTCCAACAATGGACGGAGGTCACGCTTTCAAGCTGTTAGTTTTCTAGTCTGTTGGTTTGTTCTGCAATTGTTTGTAAGTAGTATTAAATGTATCCTTAATATAATGAAGGGTTGAATGTGATATTGACCATATGGAAATTCATAAGATTTTGGGTGGAGTTCCAATTAATTCGAGATCTGGAATTTAGCATTATCGAATTTAGCATTATCGAACTCCTACTATATTATAAAAGATATAACTGGACTATTGAGCGAATTGCTCAGCATTTGCAGTAGCGTTGCTTCTATGAGTGTATCATTTACTTCATTCCGATATTCCCTTGATTATAATACGTTTTACTTGTGCTTTAGCTCGCATAAGGATGCTGATGTTTCCGTTTTGACCGACTGACTGACTGACTGACTGACTGTCTGTCTGTCTGTCTGTCTGTCTGTCTGCCTGCCTGCCTGCCTGCCTGCCTGCATGCATGCATGCATTTATGTATGTATGTATGTATGTATGTATGTATGTATGTATGTATGTATGTATGTATGTATGTGTGTCTTTTCCAATATCCCAGTCACTCTTTTCCAATATCCCAGTCACTGTTTTATATTGAACAATATTATGATACACGTATTTCACGTGGATATCTTTAGAAGTGATTCAATTTTGTTTTGTGTTTTAGCACCTAATAGGGATACTAATGTCGTCGATTGGTCTACCCGTCTGTCTGCCTGTCTTGTAGTCCGTCTGTCAGATATATTATAAATAATTTAAAATGTAAAAACAATGTACATTCGCAACAATATTAACATATCACATGATTCCCAATAACACTATGGTCGAAATCGGACAAAGACGTCAACGACCCCATTTCCAGTTAATACCCTTAGAGTTACTTTAGTGAACTTCACAACGCATGTCAAATACATGACTTGCATAAATCATTTGGTAGATTGCTAGGAACACTTCCAAGTAACGTTAAAAGCATTTGTCATTAGAAACGTTATTCCAATATTAATTACAGTACTTTAGCCTGATGTGGTTAAAATGTAGTGCCGATAGCAAGTAGACTGCAGCCTCCTAGTAGTAGAACGAGCTGGCATTCTCGCTACAAAATGTAACTCTAGACAGACACTAGAAAAGCCCCACAGCAATAACTACCTGCTTAACTGTACTGCTACATATCGATCATAATTGGAGGGCGTATACATTTGCAATGAAGCGAAAAGATCACTCTTGATCATATATGCCTATAGCCAGAATATGTTCGATAGTCAATGTGTTTATTACTAAATGCCGAGTATAATCACCACGTGCATTTCTGCAAAAGCAGCTACAACATAAGTTCAGTGTCCGATCGCAATAGTCTGCAGGCGTATTAGCATTTACTGCCGCCGTGAACAATGCGTATTAAGGATTTTAACATATAGTAATATTTTAAATACATAATGGGACATTTATATGAAATACTCACACTCGTTGCTTGTTGAGGATCGTTGTATGCACACTGAATTGCCATGTGATGCCTAAAGAAATTGTGAACCATGACCCGCCCGTTAGTGGACACATTTTTGACTTGTACACATATAGTACATTATTTATGTTGACAGGTTGTGTGCACATTAAACAATCTCCTGCCAACAAGCTTTCACAGCTACACTAACACACAATGTTTATGTAGGAGACAAACAGATTAGTCACCATAGTTTTTCAGTAACTAGATTCAAAAGAAAACTTATGGGATATCAAATATTTCTTTTGTTTAGCAGCAAGAAAAAATTCAAACTGGCCGGAGAAGGGAGTGAGAACACTATGAGTGTAGTATGAATGTCATCTAAATGTTCATATGTAGTATTAGCAAACCAATAGTATAACCTAAGGGTATAGTTTTAACCAATCATGTACAGAATATATGACCTTATGTATCTTGTGTGGTAGGTAAGATTTTAAAACGCCCACTTTATTCTTTAAAACTGAGTGATATATTAAAAGTGATATTGGCAGGTGCATTGATAAGGTGGCTGGTTTTTCAGGAGTGTGTGCTCACAAGGTCAGTGATTGATTGTTCGTATGTTGCATAATATATCCCCTCTGACATTTGTAATCTGGCCAAAAAATATGAAATGAGAGGTCAAGACATTCTTGTGATTGAGCAATGCTATTGCGTAATATGCTAGGTATGTCACAAGAGTAATTAGTTTACACATGACAGCTTATCTGACAGTTCAACGATATTGCTTGCACTGTCTATATTCTTTATTCGTACCTTATATGACACAGAAGACTACATTCCACATCGGTTACGAAGATTTTTAAACTAAATGTCCCGCACTCTGACACTATAGTATATGTAATTACCAGAACGTGTGAGTGGCCGCAAAAAGAAAATGGAAATAAGCTTACAGTGTATTTTTTGTTGGTTGTGTAAATTAGGAATATGGCGTGATTAACAATGTTCACATCACATTCTTCATCTCATGAGAACAAACCTATGTCATATAGTGCATAATCATCGCAATGTTTATAAGGGGCGCAATATATTGTCTGGTAAGAATATTGCCCACTTTACTTAAGATTGATGCATGTCGATATCTGACATCGTGAACATTTATATATATTCGAACCTAAAGTGTTCTCATCCATATTTAGCAAATAATCAACGAGAGCGGTGTTTATTTCCAGTACACAAGTCCTGTTATATTTTCGGGCTGTTCGGAATACAACCCCCTACCCCACCCCACCCACCTTTACCAGAGAATAGTCTGGTCACAATAGGGTGAATGAAACGGATTGTGCATGACTTGTAACACCCACCCAGAAAGTGGCAAATTTATACACTGTTTACTTGTTAGATAATTTAAACTAAGTGTTGGTATAAACTGGTTTATATTTATTGAATATCCTGAAGTCTTCACTTTTGTATTTTATCGAATAATTGGTTGGACCACACTGGAAAGTTGTTTTGAATTATTTTCTTTATTGATTCGTTAATATATTTATCACCTCAACACCATCATCATGGTGGTTATCGGCATCATTAAACATCGTCATTTCTGTTGTAGACAGCAATGTAAGCAGAAGCCATTCTACCTCACATTATACTATCTTGTCAGATACTATACTAAAGTATTTTTTTACTCAAAGTTGAGTGTAAAATCAAGTGTACATAATGTAAGGCCAGTAAACACACACAACTGTTAAGACTAAGTCTCTCCAATGCTTCACAGCCCAAAAAACACACCATTTATTGGTTGGTCGCCAAGCTGTCACATGAGTGCATGCCGGCCGTGTAATTTATTAACAGATGTAACAAAGTGCAAAATACAATTGCAAAACACTCCTTCAAAAAATTAAAACGAAAAGAAAACATTTCAACAAACAAACAGATTGAGCCCTACAGCCCCTTCTACCGTACATAAGACCGCCCAGGAAAAACCAGACTAAAACCCATTGGGAAAAAGTCTGGAAACCTGTACCCGACACATTGTCTAATGCACGTCTGGGGAGGTTTCGGGTGTCTTCCTTATTGGCTCTGGTTCCTAGAACTGAACTCCTTTGCTAAAGGAGCAATACTAACTAAGTTGACATAAGTTCAAAACTCAAACAAACTGGCTGCACTATGACGGGTGCTGGCCTAGAATGGTTCAAATTCCCCGCTTCCCTCACTTAAATACTGTCACCCACGTGACTTTTTCCACGTCTCCCATTGGCTGTTCTCACAACGTTCAGACAATAATTTTCCTCTATACTAGCGAAACGCGGAAAATTTAATATACAGTAACATGCATGCATGCATGTATGCACAATGACTAAAACAAATATGTATAATGCAAAATACGATGAATATATAATTTCATGATAATGCTTCGAAATCGATTTCCATGCCTAAATGTTCACCATTTACATGTAACCCCAAAATATCGTGTATGGTTCTTCCGGGTGGGGTGGGGTTTTTAATCAAAGGGTGTATTTTTGCGGAAATCCCCCTGCTAACGTATAAATGTATAAATGACCTACTGCCCTCCCCTAAGATGTTTTGTAGTTTTTAATGAGTAAAGTATATTAATTAAATATTTTAGCTCAGAATTGTGCATTTGCATTCCGAAAATGTGTGTAGGAGCAAAGATCTAATGGCTTTGCCCTTATATAGAAGGCATTCAGTTTACATCTGGTTGTTATAGTATGATGTAACATCACTTAAGACATTCTTTGCTTCTTTCAGCAGCTGCCATCAGTGTAGAAAACGTTGAATTGTGATTGGCAAGTAGAACAGATGGTTTATCAAACTCTGCCACCTGCAATACAACATATGCAAAAAATGATTACGGTTGGTGTTTATCATAAGGACCATAAATTGAACCTTTTGTTACAATAGCACTTCTTTTGCAGTTGGGGGCAGTATCTCTTTTGAGTATATTATTGACAGTGTGTATTTTAAAGGTTGTATATATGATAATTCTTACTGGCAGTTCTAATTCTAATACGGACATGTATTATTGATCAGATGACTTTACCTACTGCACCATAACGCGTTCTCGCTGAGTACCTTGCTTTTAAAGACCCTATTTAGATTGAAGTATGTAAATTCTCGGCATACAAAAACAGTTGTCCAGTAGTTATAGATGGTCCAAAACAAAAGAATGATCATATCGAATCCTTACAATCGATCGATCGATCGACCGACCAACCAACCAACCGACCAACCAACCAACCAACCAACCAACCAACCAACCAATCACAAATATTCATATAATGGCAAAATCCAATAAGATGTAATGTTCCATGGTACTGTACAGGAACAAAGTACACCATTGTAAGAAATTATATGCGTTTTGATATCCTTATTGAATTTATCGACGGTGAATGATTAAAAAAGTTCCATAGAGTAGTACTACTTCTTGCAAGAACGCACGCTCACCATGCATTACAATGTGGGCACAATAACGAGTTGCGGGTTTCTACTGTCAATCAAGTCAGAGATGTAACTATGAGTAGTGGCTAGCCTTACAATCTAATTCCTGATTGTACTCACCTTTCCACTATCCATGACTAAAATCTTATCACAAGTAAGAATTGTGTTGAGTCTGTGTGCAATAATCAACATAGTGCATTCTTTGAAAGCATCTCTGATTGTCTGTTGTATTAGACTGTCTGTGTTGGTATCTATTGAAGCTGTAGCCTCATCTAACACCAGAATCTGACAAAATAAAAGAATTCTTTTTATGAACTTTATTCGTCCAAATAAATTCGGAAATTTTTTATAATGGCCACCACAAGAGCAGCGCCCCAATGCCATAGTGTTGAAGAAACGGGAGGAAACCGAAGTACCCGGGAAAACGTGCGTTGTTCGGCAGGGTCAAACTGAGCCAGCCGACACCTGGCGGGTTCGAAATCAGGCTGCAGAGGTAAGAGGCGTACGAGCTACCGCTCGGCCACCACCAACCCCTGCATGATCCAAAAGTAATTGACGACAACTCCTAAAATGCATTACAGGCATTACTTGTCATGCTTGTACTGGATGGAAACCTCTTTTGACACAAGGAGTCACCGTTATAAAACAATTTTTGCATGATAATCTGCTAATCTAGTTCAAATGTTACAACATCGTATCTTTCAGAGTGAATCAATGGAAAAATAAGTCTTTTTGGAAGACACAATCCTTCACATATTTTACTTCTATGCGACTGAATGGAGACATGATTTAAAAGAAATTAGTGGCAACAAATAAATAATAAAAAGGGGTCTGTGACATGCAGGAAATAGCTGGAATTCTATAATTGACGCTGAAAGTTAAAGTCGTGGTCAAAGATCAACGTTTCAAAGGAAATAATAAAGGATAGACGCTTGATTGAAGTATAAAATAATTTTTTGAGTTATGCAGTAAATAATAATTGTTTACTGCAAATATAGTCACCATTCAGTAAATGCTATGTGAGCACCAAAAGTAATGCATGTATTAAATGTATTTTCCCTTCTTGTTCTGCATTACCTTTAGACATCATTTTGAAAGGATCTGGCCACACATAAATGCTATAGACTTTATGCAATATGTAAGAAATAGCTTGATTTTGATAATTGACCCAGAATGTCAAGGTTGAGGGCAAAGATCACTTTCTTACAAGAAAGCTAGCATGTGATTATATAAGGTTAGACACTTGAATGGACACTCTATGTATTGAAGTTTTTGAGTTATGCAGTAATATATTCATTTGTTACGCCAAATATGGCTGCCATTCAGTAAAAGCACTAAAAGCAATCCTGTTTATTTCTTCTCCTGTATTATCCGTGGACATGATTTCAAAGAAATTGACAACAAATAAATATGACAAAGTGTCTATGATAAGCAAGCAATGGCTGAATTTTGATAAGTGACCCTGAAGGTCAAAAATCAATATCTTAAAAGAAAGCTTGTACCTGATAATAATGGGTAGACACTTGAATGGAATCCCTTGTATTACAATTTTTGAGTTATGCTTTAAATATTGATTTTAACTATAAATATGGCATTCAGACAAATTTGCATATGTTCCATATATGACGTCACCTTTGTGCGAAGTTTGCATGTCTGAGAAATTATGTATTATGGACGGACGGATGGAGATATTGAAATAGTCACCCTTGGGTAACTAATGAACAAAATCTTAGCCAATGAATTGAATGAAATAAAAATGCTAGCAAGAGTCCATCATGTGATATGCATTTGCTTATTAAACAAATCACTATAGATATAAATTGTTGTTAATCTATTAAAATACCTCTCAATATTTTGATTTCTGTGACACAATCGCTGATTTTATCACCTTCTCTGGTTCTCACAACCAATCTTAAATAGCCTGATTATTTTTTGTTCTAACAAGACAATTGTCTGTACTAGACTTAGAAAATATATTGTGTCTAAAATATTGATATTGACTGCAAGCTTATTAAAGGTGCCTAGAACGCTTGTTAAACACACATTTGATAATGTGAAACAATCATGTCAACACCAAGGCTGTTTCTGATGCACAGACACACACACACACATTTGCACACGGCTCTTCTAAAAAATGGTCACAAATTACCTTGCTTTTTCTCAAGAGAGCTCTTGCCATACAAATTAATTGTCTTTCACCCACTGAAAGGTTTTCCCCATTCTCCACTACAGGGGCAGCAAGTCTGCCATCCAACTGTGTAACCTTGGAAACAGTGAAAGTTAGTGATGAGACATTTGTTTGACAGAAAATAAATATAGAGAGGTCTTGTGCCAGCAAGTCAGCTTAGTAAATTTGGTTGCATTTCTAAAGCTGTTTGCACTTTTATTGAATCAATGAATTAATAAAACATTGAGCTTCAGTGTAAATATAGTGCTGGAAACCCAAATGGGTGGTTAATCATTCATTCTGTAATGAATGCTGTACATGTTTCCGTTAATCTTATTGAGTTTCCTTCAAATTCTAACAGAGAGTTTCGTTACAGATGTTAAAATGCAAAGTACGAATTCTTTTAAAAGATCACCAAACCTTACCATGTCTTTCAAGTAGCATTTTTCTAAAGCATCCCAAATTACATCATCGTCATAGTTATCAAAAGGATCCAAGTTATACCTGTTAGAGAGACAACAGTTACATGGTAATGAGGTTTGGTAAAAAGATAAATTATCTTCAATACTTATGCCTCGGAAATACCTTTTGCTGCTTCTTTGTTTAAAGCTGTACTATCTATAATGATGATATTATTATTTTTGGAATCGGAAACTGATAATGGCCACCTGACACATGACACTAACATCATGATTCACTGAAAATTGTTAAAATACCAATAATTAGACATTGTACAAATAAATTAAACGTTTACTTTATCTATACGTAGTATACTGTTAATGTTATAGATATAATTGTGATTCATTGGGGTACTGATTTTTGGGTGCGGACCCAAAATCCACTTGATTGGACGTATTGTATTATTTTATGAGTTCGAAAAAAATGTTCAATTTGCAGATAATGCAGCCTTAGGTAACTTCCTGGATTCCTGCGTTATTTCCTGTCGGCCGCTTATATACCTGATTGTTCCTACAAATAGTACTGGAGCTTGTGGGATTATAGATAATCTTGATCTTAAATCTTCTAATCCAATAGTACTGATATCAATATCATCTATCCATATTGTGCCGGATGCTGCTTCCATCAAACGAAATATACTCAGGCAAAGAGATGACTTTCCTGGTAAAAGCAATACATATAGTTAGATATATTGATTTGGTGATCAGAAATGAACTCACAGAACCTTGCATTCTCTTACTAAACAACAAGATGTTAGTTTCAGGTATCCAATATCATTAACATATATTGCCTTTTTTGAATCTTCATTTACATTCAACATTTCAATGCACATACACTTACCTTTGGTTTGGTCTATTCATATGTGTTCACAGATAAATGATGCCAGAATGTTCTATTACAAATTAAATAATAATCCCATTTAATCTCCTCCACATCAGGTAGCACGTTGATTTTAATGACCCACCCAAACTGAAGAAGTTTAATTCCGACATGTAGGATAGAGACTCGTGATCAATTAGTCTCTTACCTGCACCAGTTCTACCCACAATGCCAATCTTCTCCATAGGCTTCACATCAAAGGAAACACCTTTCAAAGCTAAGGGAAGATTTTCACGGTAACAGATCTTTAACCTCTCCATTTGGACTTTGCCATGGTTTGGCCATTTATCAGGTGGCCTGTGCCCATTTATAATTCCAGGAGCCTCGGAAGATATATTCTATGGAGTGGCCAAAAGTGACAACATTGTCAATAATGCTCTTACAACAATAACGATAAAGTACAATGTTGCATTTAGAATTAAATTGAAAGTAAATCTAACACTTTTGGTTATGACACCAAGCAAGGGTTTTCTAGGTATTAAAAGCATGGAAACGTTTGAACATAATATTCAAAACTATTGAAAAAACAAAAAAGATGTCTGTACCATTATATAGTAGTACAACCTCTCCACAGATGTGAATCTTGCCTCCAATTCTGTCATCAATCTGACAACATGTTGAAACATTCCACTCATCTGACAAAGGAAACAAAATATAAATTATATCATACACAGTAGTTATTTCTCTGCAAGTCATAACAACTTTGTTTTGAGATATCATATTTCTGCAAACTGGTACATAATTCAATCTTTACGCCCTCCCAGAAACTGAACTGGAACACACACACACACACACTGATATATGGAAGTACTAACATTTTCCATCACTGTGAACACAAATAAACAGTTCTGTGTTTGAATCTCTTTGTTTCACTGAGAGTGGTGTTGCTTTGTGTTCATTCACAGTGAGATATAATGTATCATTTTTCTTATATGCTTCAGCGTTAACAGTGTCTGTATTTTATTTTATGTAATGCGTACCAGAAAACATTGTTTGAGGCGACGAAAGTATCGTGCCTCCTAACTGAACTCTATATATGGTGTGGTAGTAAGTCCTCACCTTTCACATACTGAAACTATATACAAGTGAGCAGAAATGACCCCCAAGAACAGCACTCTTAGTGGCCAAACCATAACATTTTGTATCTTTCTAATAACCAGAATATGGTGTATTAGCTGAATTTGTACAAAAGAAACAATCACAACCGAAATGCATTTCTGGAAGACTTAATCTCATTACCTGCATAGCAGAAATCATTGCTACTCCAGAGTATGAAGGACTAATTTGTCCGTGTGTTAATACAACAAACAATGCTGTTACGAATGTGGTGAGCGTTGCTATAAGATTCAGACGGACAGAATTCCAGCGATTAATAAAATGAAAGAGAAAGTTGGCAACAGCATTGACATCCACCTGCTCTGTAAATCTGCAACAAATGTCAGAGATAACATTAGTGAAAATGTGGTAGAGAGACAACACTTTCTTTTAAATCTGCTTATACTAGTATGTTTACTTAATCCCCTGTGTAGGAATGTTCAATAACTGACAATGGGTTCAAAAGTATGTTGTAACAGTAAAGGTTTATTTCCCGGGTGCATACTTGATAAACATGAGTTGTACGATCAAAAACCACCCTATACTCACACTTTAAAAAACTCCTCCTTCTTGTTGTAAGCATGTATTGTAGGCAAACCTTGGACTGTTGCTGTGATCTGTGAAAACCATGGCGACCGACTGACATTCTCTAAACGTTTCATATCACGAATTGCATGCCGGAAGTACTTGCCAGTAAGCAAGTAAATGAAACTAAATGGTATCAATGCCAACAGAAACCACGGAAACACAATTATTATGGAAATTACAAGGAACAGTACGTTAATACTTTGGTCGAGAAATGTTTCCAAACTTGACGGAAGCAGTACATCAACTGTTAAAGGAAAAAAATAGAAAACGTCTTTCAAAAACATATTTACTCATTCTTTTCTCTTACGTGACAAATACATTTTTTTTAAACCATGTATCTTTTGTGTGCTCTCGATTTATCAACTAATTAATACATAATATTTAACAAATTCTACAGAGAATAAAAACGACTATAAATGTAAATGTTATAAAAACAAACTACAAATATATGTACCTATACAACTTGGATAGTGCAAATGTAGTGTTACAGCTTTGCTCACCTTCATCTTGATCTCTTGAAAATCTGTTGAGAATTCGTCCCGATGGAGTCGTATCAAAGAAACTCATTGGACCCCTGAAGACTTGTAGAAACACCTTGTCATGCAAAGTACTTGCTGCTTTTTGAGTAACCTGCACAAATGAATAAATTGATCGTATGTTACACACAAATGTACATGTAATCCTCGGACTGAAATTGGAGTAAATTAGACACTAAAATAGATACTCGGCCTAACAATTTAAGAAAAGACAACGTTTCAGGCATTACTGCTTACTCCTATTGATCTGCTATCGTGATATCACTTGTTATCAGCAGGTAAGGAACCAATATTTGAAATATCAGATCACAAACAAGGGAAAGAGTACTTTTCTCTTTCCTTGTCTTTTTTTACCACACCAATATGAAAACACGATTTTACTCTAAGATAAGTATGTGCCTCGGAAACTAAAGTCTTAAAATTTGTGCTGGAATTTTGCAAAAAAACAACAACTATATTCTCATTCGAAGTTTTCTAAGTAAATCAAGGTGTAAGGGAGCATTTTCTTCCACGACAGAAGGTATTTTCGCTAAAAAGGAAAATGTATTGCTGTCGAGAGTACAAAGGTTTTAAGTTATGTCAATTAGTTTGCCTACAAATAATAAACTTAAAAAATTCAATTGCTGTACAAATATTACTCCCTATCTCTACCTATCCCAGTGAGCAGTGTTGCATTTATGAAATAATACCTTCCCAATTCACTGTAAGTAATAACAATATTTTGTTTAAAAATTAAGATTATGAAAAATTATGACGCCCCAGGCTGTTAATTCATTTATTTAGTCAGTTTAGTTTTCAATTTCAATTTGTTGTATTGTTATTGTTTTAACATTACATTTGTTAATGTTGATTTTACCATACTCTACCCACTGGCACTGAAGGTACTGAAGTTGTGTAATAAGGCTTCCTTGTGTAATTCCAAACTGGACAGACAGAATCTAAAAAAGAATATTTGCAAGTCATTCTGTTCCAGTCTACATACATGTGATGTAAGATTCTCACCTTCACATACATCAAGCATTTCAAAAAGATCAATATGACCATGGCCACCAACAAAATGATAAATGCTATCACAAAATAAGATGCCTCTGTATGTTCAAGTAAATTAACGTTGGCTACTGCATCAGTTGTGTTTGTTCCATTGGTAACAATCTGTAGAAAACAAAATAAATATTTTGATTTTTTCATTAGTGGTACTATTTAAAAATGACCTTTTTGAATTATATGTGAGGGCAAACTAGTTGACTTATTGTCTCGGTTAACCAGACTCCCACTACTGGGGCTTTACTCTGAGAACACCCAGACAAGAGTCTGGCGGAAACGTAATAAAAAGTTGTCCGCACCGGTTTTCTACCAGAGCAGTGCATTTTGGGGAATACTTCACATTCAACATTTCACGTTGAACGATGATTCTTCATGACTTGGAAGAAAGGTACTGCATGACTTCTGGTGCGAATGACTTGGATTACATTTCCTCAGATTCGCAACAGGAGGTCTCGCTGTGTATAGGAGTCCCCAGCGCTGAGAGTCTGGATGACAGGTTCCTAATACATAATGGATACATGACATTTAAAAGCAAAATAATTTATCTCAAATATGATTTAAATTTACCTTGGTTCCCTCGGTGATCCAGTAGCCTAACCACCAAACACAGGCAACATTGCTGCCAATGGAAAGTAGTAAAAGTAGGAGCATGACAAGGGATAGCAGATAGCCACCAGCTTGTTTTATATAACAATGGTATGTTTTCCAACTCACTACTCCAACATTGATTTCTTCTGCAGACATCAGTGTATCTTTAAAAAGGCGAGAAACGTAATATATTATTAGTATTAATTATTAACACGAAAGTTACAGTACACATTTGGTACAAATTAACCTAATTTAAACATAGTAGGAATGTGCATGAATTGGTACGAATTGACACAAAAGAAACAAGAATGTGCATAAATTTACACAAATGAAACATAGTACGAATATGCATAAATGTGTATTAATTTACAAACTTTAAACATGGTTTGAATGTGAATAAATTGGTAAAAATATACATATGAATTAATACATGGTATGAATATGCACAAATTAGTACAAAGTTCCATAATTGAAACAGGATATGAATATGCATAAATTAGTTTAAATTTACATACTTTAAACATTGTAGGAATATGCATAAATTTATACAAATTTACATAATATAAATTTGGTATGAAAATGCATAAATTGGTACAAATTTACATGATCTAAAAATGGTAGGAATGTGCATAAACTGACACAAATATATATTAACACATTACAAATGAACATAAAATTCAGAGGGTGTAGTCTATGTGACTACATAAAATTGGTACAAATTTACATTATTATCTAAACATGTAATGAATGTACACAACAACTGGTACATATTGAAACATATACTACATACAATCATGGAGTTACAAGTGTAAGCTGTCGAAACACACTAGATTACAGGATGTATAAATATTTTCACTTACCACTAAGCAGTTCTGTGTCATTAGTTTCATCACTGACAGTGGTACATGTTGACAATCTGCTTAATCGCTTACTTTCTATTGTCTTTGAAACACCACAAGGATAGTTTATATTACAAGAACTGGCAGCAAGGCAATGGACTTTGTTTTGCTCTGTCTGATAACTAGTTCCATGAAAGGAGTGTCTTTGATAATTGAGGTCTGACGACTTGCTCGACATGTGTGACACATCTGCATGGGATTGCTTGGCTTCATCCACTTCACAATGAAAAGTATCCATAACAGAAGTGTACTGGCCTCCTTTTGACATCAACTGGTGGTGAGTCCCATGTTCCCTGATCCTGCCATCACTCATCACAATGATATAGTCACAACCACTCAAATACTAATGATACAGCAGATAAAATGTCATGATTGTTGTAGAAATATCCATATATATTATATCTTACTGTACACAAATGCACTTTCAATAATTTGTTTAACATTCTGTCATGCTAATGCTTTTTCTACTTTGCATATGGAGTACCTACTGGGTCTGTACGCAAACTACTTAATATGCATGTACCGGCCTTGACCTTCACTTTCAAGGTCAAAAATCAATATTGTGTTTTTCCCCTATTCAACACCATGACAGTCACAAACCATTAGCGGTCCAAGTGCAACAAACCCGCGGGCTTGCCTGGCGAAAACGGGTGTCATAAAAGTTGTTTGCATCTCTAAAGCTGTTTGTAGCGTTACTTATAATAGCCTAATAAATTGATAACAACTGATATAAGACGGAGATAAGGTTTGCCTCAATTGACTCACTCCTTAGAAATGATCTTACGCTGTGAACTACACTTTTACAGCTGTTTACTTGTGTTATGTAAGAGCCCATCATCACATGTGTAAATATTGGTACTCTTTGATAACAAGTCCACTTGCTTGGCTAATGGCTTGTCCCAGTAATGCAAATGATGCATTTAAATCATCTTCAATCTGGCTGATTCCATTCACAAAAACATTTCAAAAATGATACAAAGTCATTAAATATAAGAAGTTGGTCCTAAATTTAGAAATAACAGTGTGCTTATTATCTTGTAATTCTATCTTTTGATCTTATAAAACACGAGGATCAGTTTCAGTTTCAACACAATCTGTTTCTCGCTCACCTGTAACTGGTGTGTCACAAAAATGACTGTCTTTTCTTGAAGTTCACCCTTGATGTAGTGATTAAATATATGTTTTCCAACTTTTACATCGACAGCACTAAGGGGATCATCCAGGAGATAAATATCACGACTTGCATAGAGAGCCCTAGCTAGACTCAATCTTTGTTTCTGACCACCACTCAAGTTGATACCTCTTTCTCCAATCTGGAACATTAGATTATCTCCCATATTGTTCATCATTCAGCCAAGGAAAATATGAGGAACCTAAGGGGTCTTGTCACTATGAGTCGTTAGACGAGCAGTGACAGAGCCCTTAGGTCATGAGTATTCTCTGGCTAAATTAAGAAAAAATAATTAGTAATAATATAATTATACCAATGTCAGTAATATCAAAGAAAAATATCGGCGTAATTATAGCAATTTCGAACGTCTTGACTCATATTTCGGCTCTTCACGCATATATTTAGGGTCTATATGTCCTTTAAGCTTGAATGTATAGCATTAGAAAATAACCAGAAAAGAGCACTTGGCTAGGTCACTGGGGGTTATCTAATTCTAAAAGGTATTATTTGATGAGTTTTACTCACCTCTGTTTCGTCACCATTTGGTAAATTTGTTATATCCTCATTCAGACATGCAGCAGACACAACAGTTTCATAGAGTTTTGCATTAAAAATACATCCAAAAACGATGTTTTCTTTTAATGTAGCATTGAAAATCCATGCTTGCTGTGAAACATATGAAATCGATCCATCAATAGCCACTTGACCAGATACCAACTGCATTTGTGCCAATATGGCTGAAATCAGTGATGATTTACCACTGCCAACACTACCACAAACGCCAACTAGTTGACCCTGGAAAAAGAAAAACACATAAGAATGGTCAAAGCCGTGATACCATTAGCATGCACTAATCAAACATCAACTACAGTTGTGCCAAAATGACTGAAATCAGTGATGATTTAACACTTCCTACACTATCACAAACTAAACTACAACTAGCCCTGGTTCAAATGTCAGAAACACCACTCGGGCACATCATCAACATTTGTGCATCATTCAGTTAGAATGCGTTTCTTTCATCAAAATCTTGAAGTTATATATAAAAACGTTAACATTATGTGTGAAATACCTATATAATTCTTACTATGTTGATAATTTAAATACATCTATCAGAATGTAATAGTGTAGTATAAACCACAATGTTTCTATGTATGTATGTATGTATGTATGTATGTATGTATGTATGTATGTATGTATGTATGTATGTATGTGTGTGTGTGCGCGCGCGTGTTTGTGTGTGTGATCTAATAAAACCTAGTTGCAGGATTTCAATGATTTGTTGTGATTGGGTGAACAAAAATGTAGCGGTACTCTCAGCCTATGAAATTAAATGAAGGCTTATCATCCGGAGGGTGTTTCAAATATGTCAACATGAAAATCTAGCGTTCTTATAGACTACCCATACCAATACATTAAAAATGATAGATTCATTTAAAATAAATTATTTTCTGTGGTAAGAATTTACTCTTTTATTATATACTATATATTTATATATTAATTTCTACTATTGAATATGATTTCCGAAGAAAAGAACATTAACTCAACTGTTCAAAGTGAATATGAAGTCATCGTGCTTATCTTTATTATAGCTCAATTTTAAAAGCATCAATTACATGCAATCATTATCTTTCAAATCAGTATTAGTCAGGTCCAATCACTAAATCATCATGCAAATGGGACATTTGAAAGTGTTGTCGCTTATATGCAGTACAAAAGGAGTACTTATGTATTGCAAAAGAGAAGTGTTCATGTGCAGAGTGGTTTCAAACTGTAAAATTGCAAATCCATTCAAGAATACTTAATCATCATAAGCACCTTTTTGAAATTTAAATCAATATCATAGAGAGTTTTAACAAACTTTGCACTCTCAGTACTTTCTTCAAAGTCCTGTTCTTTGTGTGACATCAATTCTCTTTCTTCCAGCTTTTCAACATTTGGTATATCCATTTCATTTTGTTCTTGCTTATCCCAAGCAAAACTTGCCATGGACATCTCTATGGCAACATTTTGATCGGTTGGTTTCTTAGTGTATGCCTGGAGTTCTTCCATCAGTAAGAATTTCTACAGGTTATCGAATATTAAAATAAAAAATATAACATGGTGTACTTATATTGTATTGTTAATACTAATTCAAATAATAATAATGGATAGATAAGTCATGTTGGTATGCTTGTATCATCATTGCAAAAGGTCCTCTTTGCAACTGTAAAAGACATGCCATCAATTATTTGTGACAGTGGAAAAGTATGCTTTGGCTTGCGAGAATGGCATGTACACACATTAAGGAAATGAATATGTAAACAACATAAAGAGTGAACAAACTAACTATTTTTTTTAATATTCTTGATAAATCTGTATTCATTGCGTTATGTCACTGAACATCCTAAAATTCTTCTTTAGTTTGTATTACTATTTGCATTTCTAAATAATGATTACATCAACTTTTGTTGAAAGCAATATATTAATATAGTGATATTTGAATCAAGTAGCAAGGTCTCAAATAAAGGAGAAAATAAAGTGATTTTCAAACTCACTTTTATTCTATGAATGGCAACAAAGCACTCAGCAACAGCCTTCAAAGCTCTTGGTCCACTTAACAAGGTAAATCTGGTTTGAGCAAACATTGCCACCACAGCATAAGCCTGCGAATTGGATAAAACACAGTATTGTACCTCTTTATACTATATGTAACTACATAACTGAATATTAAAATGGAAGACATCTTATCTACAACACGTGAAAATGTGCATCAAACAAACTGCGTCATCACCTAGTAAAGGTGCTCCTGATACGTGCAAAAGATGATGTTTTCCTTTGATTATCAGTATACCAAACTTATAGCAACTATGACTTCTTGTATAATTTTTACCATATGTGACAGAACTGGCAAAAACAAGTCATTAATGAGTACAAATTTGCAAGGAGATCTGCTGTCACTGAGATTGCAATAATTGATCCTATATAATACTTATAATTATACTAATGCAAAAACCCTGGGATATATACATTGGCTTTTAAGATAATTATAGAATCATGTCGCAATAATCTGTTAAAATAGAATTTAAATGGGACAGCACAACACTTTTGCAGACATATGAGTAATATGCTATCTTATCATAGTCGGTGAGTTCACACGCCAAGGCAACTTGTACTGTACAAGTTAAAATGTCTTACTATAGCCGGTGAGTTCATACCCCAAGGCAACATGTCAAGTTACCATAGCTTGTGAGTTCGTACCCCAAGGCAACATGTACCGTAAAAGTTAAAATATCTTACCATAGCTGGCGTGATTTCATATCCCAAGGCAACATGTACTGTATAAGTTAAAATCTCTTACCATAGCCGGCGTGCGTGGGTTCATATCCTAAGGCAACATGTCATGTACAAGTTACCATGGCCGGTGATCATGAGTTCATATCCCAAAGGAACATGAACTGTAAAAGTTAAAATATCTTACCATAGCTGGCGTGATTTCCTATCCCAAGGTAACATGTACTGCATAAGTTAAAATCTCTTACCATATAGCCGGCGTGCGTGAGTTCATATCCTAAGGCAACATGTCATGTACAAGTTACCATGGCCGGTGAGTTCATCCCAAGGGAACATGAACTGTAAAAGTTAAAATATCTTACCATAGCTGGCGTGAGTTCATATCCCAAGGAAACATGCACTGTGAAAGTTAAAATCACTGATAACACTTGTACCACAGGATTTATTGACTGACTCAATCCTTGCACAAAACCAGCTCTTTGCAAGACTTTCTTCTCACTATTTCTGATATCTGGCAACAATAATGAACATTTTTAGAATGATAACTGTTGACAAACCCCCACATGTAAGTAACACATAATAGAACAGCAATATCAATATGAATAACAACACATATCATACTTCAACAAGAGGGATGGGTCAGATCTAAATGTTTTAATTGTGGGATTATGCATGCAATAGTCACATAATAATCACTGTTTATTCATTCTCGCAAACCAGAGCTGTTATTTCTTCCGTCTACTACGAAATAAGAAATCTGGACGGCACGGCACGTTTCCACGGTGCCGTAAAAGAGGCCGTGGTTTTCGAGGATGTGTTTACTCCTCGAAGTGCACGGGTTGACTCAGGACCGAACTTTGGCCTGTATTGTATATGAACTGTAACATCTGTACTTTGTATATATAGTGAAAAGAAAGAACTGTACTAGGAACTGTATACATGCTCAGTCTATTGAACATCTGACTGTTACATATTTGGTATTTGATTCACGAGCAGCTGATAGGCTCTTAGTCTTCTTGACTGTATATGATTTGAATGCCTGGGTATGACTGTTCACTAATTCAGACAGGCACTACTAGACTTGATAAGAAACCGATAATCCAAAAGGCTTGAAAATCACTTCTGATACATACATACATACATACATACATACATACATACATACATACATACATACATACATGTATGTATGTATGTATGTATGTATGTATGTATGTATGTATGTATGTATGTATGTATCTCTAAATATATATATATATATATATATATATATATATGTATGTATGTATATATATATATATATATATATATATATATATATTTATATCTAAATATATATATATATATATATATATATATATATATATATATATATATATATATTTATATATATATCCTTTAGTTGTGTTTATTTGTATCATTTACTCAACATACATACTTGGACCTACTGCATTGCTTGGTAGTTTGTTGTTTGTCCTTGCCTATCCATTGCAGGTATAGTACTTGTTACCCTAGTAGTACTGCCATGCTTAATATTCCAGTGTTTTAAAGGTAGATGAAAATATGATATACATGTATGTATGTATGTATGTATGTATGTATGTATGTATGTATGTATCTCTAAATATATATATATATATATATATATATGTATGTATGTATATATATATATATATATATATATATTTATATCTAAATATATATATATATATATATATATATATATATATATATATATATATATACATGTATATAATTTATACACATGTATATATATATACTGCCATGCTTAATATTCCAGTGTTTTAAAGGTAGATGAAAATATGAAAATCATAATCAACACCTTGGTGATTTATGACCCAAGTTACTTCCTTCACTTACCAGCAACTTTTTCAGCAAATGGTCTTTCCCATGCATACATTTTGATAAGTTTGATACTTGTGATCATTTCATTGATCATACGCACCCTCCTGTCTGTTATTTCGATGGATTTTACTCTCAACGTGGCTACAGCTTTAGATGCAAGTACCTGGAGAGAGGGAACAAAATAGACGATTATTAAGCACTGTGTACACAGTATACATTATACAAAAATAATTTTTAGGGTAAGTTTTGCACTCTAAGATTGGATAATGTATGTATGGGGGTGAGAATTCAGGAATTGCAGAACAGTATTTAAATAATCAAGACACCTAGCCTTCACTAATGAAATACGTATGTTTTAAGTGTTATCATGTTTACTTAATCACAACAACAATTATGGCGTCATTATGTTACCTGACTGCGTGTCTAATTATGCATTCGAACAGTCACAGTCTATGGTGGAATGCCATTCGAGACCAGCTCAACGGAAAACCACTGAGTAGATCAAATTACACGTATATGTACATGTCCCGTTACAGCTAATATGCAATTACGTACAAGCAGCTATGAGCTGATAACAAATAGGAAGGGTAACAAGTACTATACCTGCAATGGATAGGCAAGGACAAACAACAAACTACCAAGCAATGCAGTAGGTCCAAGTATGTATGTTGAGTAAATGATACAAATAAGCACAACTAAAGGACCACCAATCAAATAGGATGTATTTGCAGCTGCATCAAAGATTCTCTGTCCATCATTTGTACACAGATTAATAATCTGCAATTCAATTCAAAAACAACATTTTTAGATCACTCTCATTAGAAGAGTGGGTTTCAGGAAACAACAAATCATACATAAAAAATTATGTAAACTATTGAAAGACATTTATTTACCACAGTAAGGTACACATATTGTGCTGAGCCATATACTGTGGAACACACTATTATCAAGAGATTTTATCTTCACCAAAAAGAGAAATTGTTCTTCCTTTATCTACATTGTATACCATTCTCATACAAATGTACCACTTTTATCATCCAAACCTACTCACCTGTCCAACAGTTTGATCTTGTAAATTCCGTAATGCTAACACCTTTCTGTAAATGGTGGCAAGAACGGCACTGCGCAGTTTCATTCCTACGTGAAATCCAAACGTCCATTGGCAAGATATTGATAGGCTTTTTATAGTTTGTGTAATCAGAGTGAGGAAGGTGAGTACCAATGCATAGAGTAGGTTAGATTCCGTTCCTTGTATATATTGTAATAGGTCATGGACGATCAACTATATGAGAAAGTGAGTAATAAATTGCAGTTAGTCATTGCTAATGATAATCTATATACAGGAAATATTAAATTATCTATGTTGGATTTATAATTCATAATAGCAATTTTACTTTCTTTTCTACTTGAAAACAACAACATGGAACAATTCATACACCAAGACTGTGTTTGTAACTCAACAACTGGAAACAGTATTGTGTAGAAATGTTGTCATTGTATGTACAGGAAGTGATTTGCACACAAACTGAGTTAACTCCATTAATCAGTTGTAATCACATGTAAACACAGATCATAGCGAGCTGTGTTAGCATTTTAAGAAATACATAATCATGAGATACAACTTGATATGGCCACTTATGTAACATAAGTGGTTAATCCCATGGCTACGGGTAGCTTAAAACAGACAATCATAGTTTTTGACTGTTTGAGACTCACAGAAAGTAATTACCACTTGCCAATCTGAGAGAATGCATTTAAAATACTCACTACTTCAGAGAAACATGCAAAGGCGAAGATAACTTGACTAATAATAGAAATAGTTAATTCTTTCCAAGAAAATCTCCAAAATACAGCTCTCAAAGAAGCTTTTTCCTCTCCTTGATTCCAAATCTCGTCCTTCCAGAGTTTCTGGAGTCTAAAGAAAATAAAAACGTCAACATCTTCAACTTTCTTAAGTTTGCTTAAATCAAAAACCTTTGCAAGTCAGTGTAGAATGATGAAGAGAAGTACATATCATTTATACACAAAAGTCAGGACATTCGATCCTAATTATTATCGCCTAACAATTGATGACAAGCCCCGTTGGTAGAACAAACAGATCTGATGAAAGAGCTTTCAGTGTGTGGCTTCTAAACAGCGTAATTTAGATGTTATTTTTGTAGCGTTAAGTATTGTAGGTTAGGCTCTGTTGATTTACTCTTTTCTTCCTCTGTATCATGTTGTATAGATTTGCTGTCCATCAAGCAAAATTTGGGATAAACAATAATGTTGAATTGAAATGAATTATGTATGTAAGGAACAGCATTCAAAGCCAATTACCATGACAATGTACATGTTAAACATGACATTCAAACCCAATCATAATACATTTGGGTCAATGTCATGTTGGCGAATACTGTGATGATATACCACACATTTAAGCTTGATGCGCATATTGCATCACCAACATGTTGTTAATAGCATGATGATTTGTCAATATATGTTCACATGACATTGACTATTGTGTATGTGGATCGACAGTTATCACTTTGTGATAAGAAACGATTCTGGGCAAGCTTAATTTCACAGTTGATGACAGATGACATCATTTTCTATGGACAAACTTGTCATTCTTATCAGAAAAGAATTAAAAAGAACAAACGAGAAAGTAAAAACGCTGAAGGGATTTATTGATTACTCTACGTTACTTTTATGGGCACAGCCGTCACTGTAAACCTGAGTCCCTATAGGCCTATGAAGTGTGCATGTTGACTGTTCTTGACCGACATTATACGTTAGTTTTCTACTTTGTCATGTAAGTCACCCCAGCACAGTCTGATTCCTTCAGGCTTCATGCACAGGAAACAGACTGTGTTGGAAAGTCCCTACACAAAGCTTTTGTATGATGACCAGTCAACATGTTACTACTAAAGATAATATATTGTCCTTGCTGCCATGTGTTATTATGTAGATACTTATAGTACCATACAAACCTTGCTGAATTAAATTCTGCTGAATCTCTTTTAGGACACAACCACATATCATCCATGGTTAAACCCTCTTTACAAGCTTTCTTCAGTAATGGTGTCAGCCAGGTATACCAAAGGAATGACCATAATCCAACATCTTCCATTGGCAGGTATTTACTTCTGTATGAATTGAAAACAGAAAAGGGACACATCAAATCAGCACGTTTTAAACCACAATGTTTGAATCCCATAGTCTTGGATTACTTCTATCTTATCAGTGAAGTCATTGGGATTAGCATTTTCAAACCACAATGTTTTAAATCCCATAGTCGTGGAATACTTCTATCTTACTAATGGAGTCATAGGTATTAACAGTTATAAACCACAATGTTTCAAACATAGGCAATGAAGGAGCCAAATTTAATATAAACCTGCTGGTGATTGTTTTATTGTATTGCACACCCTCTGTTATTTAAATTAAATTCTTTAGCTTACTTTTTTTATTTTTTTCAAATTTCATCACATAGCCTATGAAAAAATTTAATCATTTAGTGAAATTGTGTCTTCTTATTTACAAACGTGTGAGAAATTTAGCCAAGGAGCGTCAAAAGTGAAGTGGTTACAAAATGTTTTTTTTTTATAACTTTTCATCTAAGTTTGATGGGATTATCTGAAGGAATGTTAGAAATATAAAAATACATCACTATAATTTTCATTCAGTAATCAATACCTTCTTTTCCTGCGAATTGGTTTTAGTGTTTTCCATGCATGGTATCTTGTCTTTCTTGCTGCCATTGGCATTTGTAGGTTGTAGTCTTTCTGTATAGCTTGAGCTGACATGTCAAAGTCATGACACTGGAGTGCTTCAGCATATGAATATGGCCGGTGGTATATTCCAGTACATTCCTTGCTCTCAAGTTTAGAAATGTACTTATCGTCTTCAATTTCCTGTATCTCCATGTCATCATTACTCACTCTCACACTAGTATCGCTATCATCAGTTCTTTGATGAACGACAAGGTGCTTTTCTGAAATTAAAGAATTTATGTCTCAATTTTTCCAATAATATTTATCAAATATTATACAATGATTACCAAAAAAGTTTGGTAATATATATATATATATATATATATATATATATATATATATATATATATATATATATATATATATATATATATATATATATATATATATATATGCGCACTATAGTATCTGACATATGTGCCAGGTTTGGTTGAAATCTGCTCATGCATTTCAGAGATACAGGTGGATACAAATGTATTCATGAACACACAAGCGCACAGATGGATAATATTTACTATTATCCATCTGGATAATATTTACTATTATCCATCTGGATAATATTTACTGGTATGACACCGTAACAAAGTAACAATTCATTTTACATAATCATATCTTTTTTAATCGTATAACGTGTTTATAATGTTATAAACACTGGACAGCTACATATGAAAGGTTTTCCATGTTCTAGAACACCTCGAAGTTAGGAGGGTATGACGTCAGATTCCTGACATCCTTTGCGCAAAAATGGCGATTTTCAAATGAGCAATTTCGCAACTAGACACCAACACTAATATCCCCACTAAATACCAAGGCTATCGGTCTCTAGTGGCTTTTGAGTTTGTGTCGTCTACACACACGCACAGACACAGACACAGACACACACACACATTTCACTATACCTCAGTTGTGCTAAAATGACATTACAATGCAAAGTACTTTTGCAACATGGTACAATCACATACCTTACAAGAGGAATCCAAATCAAATCTGGTTGTATTTATAAGTCTAAATTCAATGGGGAAGTATTTAGGTCAGGGATTTGGAAGCACGCATTCTGTTCTTGCATAGACTCGTATACATGTAAGCATGACCATTGTCGGTAAATCGATTCAATATGTTGTTTGGTATCCTTGGTTATTGTGCAATTGACTATTAATGTTCAACTTGTTACATATTAAATTAGATGGTGATACACACTAGATGTGCCTGTATAACTTGTTTCAGTGTTGAGGTTAATCCCTATTGAATTCCAATGGAGTGAATTTAAATATACCTCCGACGTCAGTAGCTGTTACTAGAAACAACGAAGAACTAAGACCATATCTGACCAACAAACTTTAACAAATTCAGCCTTACATAAATACAGTTATCAAAAAACATGAATATGCCCTAAACTTGAAATGCCATCGGACAAATGATATATTTCTCGAGATATATGGAATTGAGATACTCTAAAATATGGTTGAGGCGGGTACGGGCAATCCCTACTTTATCTCGAGAAGACAACAACAGATTATCCGTTACACACGTATATAGTCTGTGGAGATTACAGGTACTTTGTCACAGGTACAGAAATTTAAACTTTATCTAAATATTCCTTAAGCCTTTTACTGTTTAATGTATTTGTTGTGATCTTGTCCACTATTACTGTCTGACGATCGTTCTGTGTACGTTCTCGGTGACACAACCCAGTCAGTGTCACTTGTGAGCTAATAATTCTATTCAAGCATGGTCATATTCAAAATATACCGTCAGCATTGATGATAGTTTTGAATATCGTAAATACCAAATAACACCATTACGTATGACCCATCACCATTCTTGAATAGAATTAGGCTCACTAGCGACTTTAAACTGTAATCCTTAGCACATTCCTGATGTCGACTAAATTCTGTCGGCCCGGCCGGCCCCAACAATTTCCCCATAATTATTCAAAACGTTCATGGTCATGGGTTCGAATCCCACTGGAAACAGGGGATTTTTCTGTGACCGACCCAAACCCAGGGTGAGTGTTCTACAGACTCGGTGGATAGACTGTATCACTCAGCCGTGTCTCACTCACAAGACTAGTGCAAACTTGGTGGAACTACTGGAGTAATGACTTAAGAGGTCGGGACGATTACTCACGCGGAGCCGGCAGATGCTATCTTTGCCGGGCCTGGGTGACTCTGCGGTAGCCTGTGGATTGACTGGGAAAGCCTTGACAGCTCCATAGTAACGCGATATATGGAGCTGTGTTATGTAGTCCCAAGCCTGAATGGAACTCTGTAGAATTATGTGTGATTGTGTACATACATGTACGTCTGCATAAAAAGAATATCGTTGGGAGCAATTCCCACCACAAAAAATTGAAATAAAAAAGTGTTATTAACAAATAGAAACTTGTTCAATCATAATACTTTGATGGTATCATACAAAAGCTAAAAAATACATATTGTGTTTGTTATATATATGGCGACCTGCACACAACATATGGCGCAAAATTGACACACTCTTATTCTCGCTTTGTATGGTCATAAATTTATGTATCTAGTCTAAAAGTATTAGTACAAAGTCGTGTGTCATTGTGTATATCACATGCAAGTAACGTCAAGGACAGGGGTACTGTTAATTTGTGTTAATGACCATGAAACTGGCATAACTTGGCATGGAAAAAGAAATACAAATTCGTTTTCGCCTCGCCAGAAACCATGCTATGATGTGACCCCGATGTCGACTAAGCATATTCAGATGACTTGTTGGGAACGGCGGGATTATCAATCATTTAAGTCGTAATTCTTATAACTTACCACTCAGTGATTTCCGCATACAGTATTCTATGTCATTAAGCATAAAATGACAGTCAGAAAGATAGTCACAATATCCAAGAAAAGCGGGAAATACATCTAAGTACTTGTAATTTTACTGAATGTGTCAACCCCCACGCGTACGTGACTTGAGTACGACATAACAATAACAACAGTTCAAGGGCGCAAGATCAATAGTTCATGATCACTTTAGGATAAAAACACACTACATTTGTTTATTTTAGGTCTCCCTTCACCCCCCCCCCCCCACACTTTTAACTAAATTTTAGTCAAAATTGAAAATTGTTTCAGACAACACAATCAGTTTTTAAATCAGTATGTAGTAGTAGTATGTCGTGCTATGAATGCAAAGTCAGTATGTCATGAAGAAAAAAAAATCTTTTATTTATGTATTTGAGTGCCGTACATTACAGGTCGAAAATCCTTTGATTTGAGGGCATTTTCTAGGGTACAAAACAGATGAAATTAAAAGTGAAATTGATTTTGTAGGATGAGAACTAAAATGGTTCAAATCCCCCTCTCCCCAAGTAAAAGAATTTACTTTTGTATCCTACACTGAACCATTGATCTCGCCCCTAAATAAGTATTATTGCTTTAGTGTAACCTGTTTACCTCGTCAGTTGGAGCAGTGCATTCCACAGATTGGCATATACACCAAGCACACGCTGAGTTCCTATTTTTCCCCTCAATTTAGGGAGTCTTCAGTAATTACAGAGGGGAGGGGGAAAAGAAAAATCAGGCCCGGCCTGTTGCGTGAAATATGACTCCTCTCCCACGATTCCATCGACACTGAAATACTGTGTGGTGAGTAAGAATATAAAGCTCTTGCGGCTTTCATTCATTGAAACTGAACTTATATTATTGGCATGTGCATGTGAAAGCTGGTTGGCACAGTGATTTATTTCTCGTATGCGATTTAATATATACTATCATATATATGCTCTTTGATATTTGCGATCAGGACCAAAGAAAATGCAAAAAAAGGACATTCCTTTGTTTTGATTACTTAGTTTGGTTGCACTGTCCATATTCTGTATTTATTCGTACTATTTGTCAGAAAAAAGTTACATTACGTATGTGTATGCATGCATGTATGTATGTATGTATGTATGTATGTATGTATGTATGTATGTATGTATGTATGTATGTATGTATGTATGCATGCATGCATGCATGCATGCATGCATGCATGCATGCATGTATGTATGTATGTATGTATGTATGTATGTATGTATGTATGTATGTATGTATGTATGTATGTCCTATCTAAATTTTGTACACGTGATTACTTGTGTTCATCCATTTTGTGTACAATTTATTTCCTTATAAACAATCACAAACTTTTTACACAATTTTCTTTTATCTTACTTGTCAAAATAGTGTTTTGTAATACGGAACTTGCAATCCAGACTGAGCATGCTCAAACGCACAGGACTATGGGATTATCTGTGGTTATCGTAATACCTAATCTGGAACTACTTATAAAATTAACCTCCCATAATTGTCAGGGTAACTATGAATTGATTATTTGTGGTTACAAACAATGTATCAACATTGTTTACAATACTAATTGATTAGTATGTATTAACACATTTCCCATGATGCAATATTCAACATGGCGGGTTCCCCATTACTGAGTTGCAAACGAATGATCAGATAGTGCTGTGGTTTCTCTGTCAAAATTATTGGATTATTGGATTTGTCTGAATATGACATTTGTTCGTCATTTATTACATTCGTCACATTCTTGAATTTGGCACGTTCAGAGCTCCCACGATAGTAAGCTACCTGCTGCCGGTATACAATCGCCATCGATCATTTTAACGATTTATTATTAACACAAGATTATATGTGATAGTAATAAGTTTATTATGCAAATCAATTTTCACAGTATATTGTAAGATTGCGGTTTTATGTTATTACCGCCAAGTATTCCATCATTGTAAAAACAATAATAAACTTATGCAGCTTTCCTAGAATATGTACATTTGCCAACAGGAATACACAGAAGGACTTAACTGTGTGGCACAAAACAATAGGAAAACAAAATAAAATAAGATAGAATAAAATTCTCGCGGCTTCAGTTTGACGGAACTGGGTAAATATTAAATTTGCATGTATGATGATGGACATTTGACCAGTGTGCTCACATGGTCATTGATTTATTGCTCGTATGTTACTCAAATACATGTACATGCCTTATTGACATTTATGATCTGGGCCACAAAGGGGCGTTTGAAATTTTGTCATCGACTACCACTATTACCATTGGTGCTGACGTATTTCGTAAATGAAAAAAATGAAAAAATGAAGTTTTACACATGGCAGCTTATCGGAATGTTTGACGGTATTGATTATACTATCTTTATTCATACTGAATGACATTATACACTGATAAGTAGAAACGCAAATAAAAAAGCTATCCTGAAGTCAGTGGTGGGTGAATGTTCTTTCGGTGAGTGTCCTTCGGGCGGGTGTCCTTTGGGGGAATGTCCTATCCAAAACGATTCATCGGTGACGCCCATATCAGATCGTACCATAATCTGGCTGTTTCGTCTCTGTCACGCCGGGTCTCTCCCCACTTATCAATGACTGTGTCTCCGATTTTCTGTCAGGGTCACCCTCACCGGTTCTGCGTGTTTTAGTGGTAAATTGAAATTATTTTACATTAATTATCGTAACTTTGTCTACCGTATTTGGGAATTAACACCATACGCACGCGTGTATGTGTGTGTGTGTGTGTGTGTGTGTGTGTGTGTGTTTATGTGTGTGTGTGTAACTTGGAATTTTATAAATGATGTATCGTAACACACTGCAGTTCAACTGTCAGAGAGATGTCTGATGCCTCTAAACCGTTCTGCCCCTGAATTATTTTAACGATCAACAATACATTTTCTTTTTAATGAGTCAGAGTTTGTGTTATGAAATGATATTTAAATTAATAGATCAATTTCATATCAGGTAATAGTATGTGGAATACAGGAACCCAAACTTACAAAAAGAGGCATGGTAAATAATACCAGATTTAAACTGAATGCCTCCCGTAAGGGAATCACTAATTATGGAAATAAAATAAAAAAACTAAAAAAAAACTATGGTAACAGGCTTTGTTTTTGGACAAGCGTGCTTTCTTAAGATAATGTATGTGCCATATTATGCGGAATTCGAAGAGTGCATGATACTGCTCAATTACTGAATATCGTTCATTATTCAAAATACTCATTAAAAGGTAAAAGTTGTAGCAACAAACTTCATAGGACAGGTGCGTATTATTATGGTTGATATATGTATCATATTATACGAAATTTGAAGCTTGCATTTTTAAGATACAACGTAGTAACCTAAAATCAATAATTATGCAAATATTTCATAAAAACTGTATGCTATAGCACCAAATGTTATAGGACGTACCTGCTTTGTTGTGGTTAACATTATGTACTAATTAGTATTGAAATTGAAGTATTCAATCTTAAGATATAGCCTAATTACTGAAAATTATTAATTATGCAAATTATTCATTAACACTGAAAGGTACATCAACCAGCTTTACAGGACATGTGCGATTGTTATTGTTAACATGTGTACTGAAATATATTGAAATTGAAGTATGCAGTCGTAAGATATAGCCTAATTACCAAGAATAATTAATTATGCAAATTATTCAGTAACACTGAAAGGTACACAAACAAGCTTTACAGGACATATGTGATTGTTATGGTTAACGTGTGTACTGAATTATATTGGAATTGAAGTATGTATTCTTAAGATATAGCCTAATTACTGAAAATCATTAATTATGCAAATTATTCATTAAAACTGTACGGTGCATCAACAAACTTGATAGGACATATATGTTCTCTTATGGTTAACGTATGTACTAAATTATGATGAATTTGAAGTATGTATTCTTAAGATATAGCCTAATTACCAAAAATAATTAATTATGCAAAGTATTTATTAACGCTGTAAGATACATCAACGAATTTTATAGGACAAATGTATGTTGTTATGTTGAACGAATATACTAAATTATATTGAAATTGAAGTATGCAGTCCTAAGATATTGCGTAATTAGTTGATTTCATGAATATGCAAATTTCTCTAATTAAACATTAACAGATCTGTCTCAAAACCTAATCAGGTCTAGCTATTACCCTAAAGATTATAAATCCCAAATTTCATTACAATTGAGCCAGCCGATTTTTAGAAAATGATGACACAGACACACAGACAGATAGACAGACAGACGGACAGACAGACAGACAGACAGACACACAGACACACCTTCCCCTTTTAATACCTCCCGTACCCTTACGGGAGGTAAAAACGTCAGTCGACAAAACATAAAAGGCAAATTCAGTCACGAGCTTTCATCGTGAAAAGTATTCCCTTCACCAATCTGAGTGTCTCAATATGACAATAAAATTGGTGGAATTGTTCTCCTTGTAAATCAGTTACACATAGCTATATTAAACAAAATCAATCAATAAATAAATAAATAAATATTAATCGATCGATCGATCGATCTCAATCAATCAATCAATCAATCAATCAATCAATCAATCAATCAATCAATCAATCAATCAATCAATCAATCAATCAATCAATCAATCAATCAATCAATCAATCAATCAATCAATCAATCAATCAATCAATCAATCAATCAATCAATCAATCAATCAATCAATCAATCAATCAATCAATCAATCAATCAATCAATCAATCAATCAATCAATCAATCAATCAATCAATCAATCAATCAATCAATCAATCAATCAATCAATCAATCAATCAATCAATCAATCAATAACTGTAATGAATTCCGTTCGCTAAACTTTATCGACTTACGTTCCAAATTCTTCACCCTCCTCGATTGTTCCTGGTAGTTTTCGGTTTCTTGTTTCTGGTAGGAAAAAAGCTGCCAACCCGGCAATTACTGATGTACCACCCATTATAACAAATGGTAACGGGGTCCAGTATACATCCAATAGCATTACATACGGTGAGATAATAACGCCAACACCTGCACTCATGGCAGACACACCCATACCTGCATTCCTAAGAATAAAATACCTCATAGTGATAAATATTGCAATTAATCTCCACTCACCATTATAATAACCCCAGGGATATACATCAATCATATATATTCAACAATCAAAAGACATATTAACCAGTCTAATTCATTACAACCAATAACAAGTAAACACAAGTAATAGACAGAGACGTTTTAATATAGGAAACACAAGATACATATTCAGGCTAGACACAATGTAGTGTGTGCAAGCTGTTCATTTACAAATAATTTCACAACAGCTATAAACATTATACATTAATTAGGTTTCTTTGCAATTTATTAATTTACAAACATGAACAGGGTCTATGTTTTCCTATGGAATTGTTCTCCAAGTAGGAAAACATAATAAGGTTAGTTTGATAATTAAATAAATAGCCACTTTTTAATCCACACAGCTACTTTAAGATGGTTATGATATTACTCATTCAAAAATTTCGACAATAAAAACATACATTGTCCTTTAGTATTTTTTCCCCGAACGTTAATCCCAATGGGGATCATCGTCGCAAACCACAGCCTCTTTTACGACACCGTCGAAACGTGTTTTAAGAACAGGACTGAGTGTAGCGGAAGAAATAACAGCTCTGGATAAACTGATAAAGTTATTTCAATCATATAAAATACTCTACCATCGCACGTATTAAAAAAAATGCCATGGACAACTGAGATATGTCCGACCCCTGGCGGCTTTTTTTGTTGATCTTTGAGAGTAGAAAACACATATACAATGACAATGTACCTCGCAATTTTGTAGTTACGGCGTGCGCATGCGTCAGGGCGTTCAAATATCGTTTATCCCGTGGGCGGGCAACAAAAATTAATCTCAGGTGATATTCCTGACAGACATTTTTAATCTAAAGATCCTAACACTTATTGGCAGAATGATATTTCATTCGGACGCTTACATTCTAAACATCGAACCATTTACCGACAGCACAGTAACACACGTCCACAAGCAAGTCAACAAATGTAAGGTTTTACCTACCTGGCAACTGTAGGATAGATTTCCATTCCATATATAAAGACCATCGAATATGATACGGCAATACACATTTTGGCTACCATAGCTATGGCTACAGAGACACCAGGAATCCCTGAACAAAGAAAATGTATTGAGATCTTGTCTAAGAGAAGTTTTATACTCTTGTGTGATAGTAGGTATATGTACGTGTTATCCTTTGATTACAGTGTACATTGATGAAGTGAGTCATTTTAAAGAAAGCTAATTGAACTATTAGCTTAACCGGCACCATGGCTAAGGGGTTAAAGCTCTGGACTAGTCGGGGGTTATTGAGTTCGATGTAACTGGAAGCAAGGGATTTATGTGACCAGCTCAAAACCAGGCCAGCTAGGGAGAGTGTTATACATACTAGATAGGTAGGCTGTATCACTCAACCGTGTCTCACACACAAGACGAATTGCGAATGGGGGGGGGGGAGGGTTCTGTTGGAGCAATGACTTGAACAGATGCTGACGATTATACACACAGAGCCAATAGGTGTTATGCAGGGCCCGGGTGACTCCAGGACAGACTGTGAACTGGCTGGGAAAGTTTTGCAAGTTCCACGGCGACGTGAAAGAGAGCTTGTAATATGTCACGTGGTCCAAAAATTGAATGCAAATCTGTATTTGTATTACGGGAGCTATTATTCCTAGCACACAAAAGTTTTTGAAAAGGAGAAAGCTAAGCTGTAATTTTACATGATCAACAAGCTTACATGAAAAGGTATACACCATGATATTGATGTTATGTATGTAAATGTTTTAGGGAGTACTACAAGTTGACTTACGTTGAAGCTCACAGAGAATGAGTGCTACACCTGCAAAAAGTGACAGTCCACAAACTGACCAACGTCTATATAGGACATTCCTAAACCACAACATAATGACCAAAATACGACCAATGATCTCTACAAGTCCAGATAGGATGAAAGTTGTGTATGGGTTGTCTCCGATCTGGTCGGTGTTTAGAGAAATGCCGTAATATACGAAAGCACATGAAAACCTGAAACGGTAATTATATAAAACAAAGGTGTGAAGAATTGCATCGACTTAATATAAGCTTACATCCTGTTCTCAGATAGTTCAATTGTGTTTTCATTTACAAATTTAAAAGTAAAGCAGTCTTCTTTTAATTATTGATTTCGCAGAAACAGCAAATAGTACGTTTGCCATGATCTGACCACCTGCAATCTCGCATCCTACCCCGGCGCCATCAAACCAATCCATTGTGACTAAATGTGCTTCAGACGTCCTCGTTTTAACTGTACTGAGATTGCTACGGTGAAGTCTATACTTACCAATTCAAACACATCAGTAATGTCCTGAGTCGTAACTTGGGAGGTTTTAGAAGGTCTAGTAATGTGTACCTATGCTCACCTTCCTGAAGAGAAAAGATTGAAGAATCTATTATACTGACAGTGACTCACGGCTTGCTTGATACACAATGTTTTACGACCTTGAACTTGCAACATGAGTTTTGACCTCAGATTTAGTGTCAGAATAGCAGGTTTTAACATTAATAATTCAAAACCCGGAGGCAATGATCAAGCTCGAGCTCTGTCAGGTAAAAATAATATTTGTTAGCCTGGCGTTGCATTTGTAAGGAGAGTCTGTGCCTATTGCTGAATTTTGCTGCTTTTATATGTAATAAAGTTTGTAAGCTGATCAGCCATGATTGAGCAAGACGCATTAGTACAGAATCACATGAAAACTATTCGAATTTCTTTCTTGAAGTTTATGTCTTTCTAAATCATCTATGGTAATTACAATGCATAGCCTAATGTAGAGCTTGATTAAAAACATTTACGAAATAGACTATAAGGTAATCATTTCATAACAAATTAACAGTAAAATGAAATCTCAAACCTGTGGTAGACCAACTTCTTTTTGAGATTTCAAGTGCACTTCCTTTTCTTCCTCAAATATGTTATCAGGCAAGTTGGTCTTATTAAACCTAGCAAAACGCTTCAAGATTTTCTCACATTTGTCATACTTGTGTTTTTGCATTAACCACATCGGGGATTCTGTGATGAGACTTTTGAAAACGAAAAAAGGATCAATTTTGGTAAATTTTAAATAATAGTATAACATAAATACAAAAACACTACTTAGTGTACATGTGCAGTATCTTATAACCTAATTCTCAAAATATGTCGCCGAACATACACGTATGCTACATGCACAATTATGAAAATGAAGTAATAGATAACCACCGCAGCCTCAGTGTTTCTGGAATCGAATCCAGAAACACCGAGGCTATATACATTGTACAAAGAAGTGTTAGTATTTGTAACGATAAACATTTTATGCAAAACCAGTAAAATGACAGAACCCTATTCATGATGTGCGAGTGCATGTGTGGCGTATTTGCACGCCGGGTACTTGCATGCGATGTTCTCTGACGTACGACCGTATTCTTACGAGCTTGGTGAATGAAAGAGCGTAAGCATGATTCACAGTACACTCACTAGTACTCCCACTAACAGTTCATGCCTTTGATATACAACAAATTTCGAAAAAAAGTACTACACTTTGTGCAAATTTAAATAGGTAATAAAAAGTCCACGTGATTCCGTGGACATGAAACGATCTTGCGCTCATTTGCATACAGATATGCAAATGAGCGCGATTTTACTGAAGGCTCCTTACATACATAGAACCACTTACAAGATAGAGGGCAGAAATATTGCCCATGAAATGCCAACAATCAGATGCATTTTGCGCCAATCTCCGTTCAATAACCATCCAATGACTCCTAGTAAGATGTAGGAAATACTGAATCCGATATGTATTAAAATAATAGTGATTGATCTAAACCTCATACCAATCATTTCCAGCACTGTTAAAATGAAAGAAAAGGGCATTATAAATGATGAAGGCATTACCTTGGAACATTGGTCTGTAAGATACATTATGCCATACCATTCTATGAGGCTGCGAGCAAGCAAAGTTTCGAGAAGCCGAAAAGGGCTGAACAACACAGACGTGTCTTAGAATGTACTTGGAACACTGGTATACCGTTGCATTGGTAAAATAAAGACATGTATGGCAAAAATCCAGGGATTTACGAACGAACAATAACAATTAGTAACGACGACTACCACTACCACCTCATACAAAAAAAATGACATATTGAACTTACTCATCACTTGAGACGTTATGAAGAGAGAAATTGGAAAGACACCGAGGCAAAACTGTCCGATGATAAACATCGTGTAACTAGTTGAAAATGCTGTTCCGATCGCAAAGACAACAGAGATCGTTAAGGTCATAATATAAACGGGCTTCCTGCCATATCTACAGAGAAATAAAGAAAAAAACTCAGAGCAATATATTGAGTTCTTAATAAAGCTATCGACCTGTGTGTGCATCCGACACATAAACATTATGAATGACACCATTACATAACAGAGTTGATAAGATTGTAAACCAATCACGTGACTCAGTAAATCTTAAAATAGTTCATCCACAAGTTGAATTATGTATGAACAAGTGGAAGGATTGGTAAATATGTGTCTGGTACACATCAATCGACGAATCGACCAGTTAGTTATCTGTCAAGGAAATCTGTCAAGGAAACATGCAGTCACTTCATTATTAATCAAATAACCATCATGCAACCAACCATTTAGCATCCAAACAAACCGATTAGAAGTTTAGTTATTAGTAATGTTATGTGTTACCAGGTTATCGAATGGGTGAACATTTTTCTCGTACGCATCCATCGATGAATCACCCAACTAATTACTTAATTAACTAACTATGCAAGCACGCAATCAATAACAAAATAAGTAAATTACATAGATAAATAAACCAATAAATAAATAAATAAATAAATTAATTAATTAATTAACCCACACATCGTAACCTAGCAACCACACCCCCTCCCCTTGGCCATACTGGTAAAATATACAATGGACTATTTATATTCAGAATGTAGAGATCTTTGACACTTCTTACATGTCTGATAATTGTCCAAAAATGACACTACCAACTAAGTTACCAACTGGTAGAATGGATTTTGACAGTTGCTTCATCCAGTCCTTGTGACAAACCAGGTCATACTGTCAAGATAAAAAGACAACATGAAGCGTAGACTGACATTCAACAGACACTTCTTCAGATTTGATTTTTTCTGCAAGTTGTGAATTAAATGAGCAAGATAAGTTATCAAGTTTCGGAAAATAAAAAATAATAATGTGAATGAATGAATGAATGAATGAATGAATGAATGAATGAATGAATGAATGAATGAATGAATGAATTGGTAATACATAAGGAATAGAAAGGCATTTGGCACGAAATAAGAATGGCAGACAATACAATTACACTTACTAGAAGGTAGTATTACGAGTATATGGTTATTGCAGTACCATGTTACGAAAGGTAAAACAATACAATAGTAAAAAAAAGACGTCGATTTATATTGAATATAAATAAGCTTGATGTTTAAACTTGCATGAGCTGCAACTGGGATATTTGGTTTTTTTTTATCAAACAACACCAAAGATATGTTAGCTAAAAATTGTTCAGTTACTCATATGAGGACGTTGTACCTGTTAATGAAAGATTTTATCCGTTGATCGTGTAGTGACAGGATCACATCTTGAGCAAAAGCTGTGTTAATCCGGCACCCTGGTGGTTTTGCTTGCCTCGACACTCATATTTATATATATCAAATTCGAGGCACCAGGTAGGTCTTACACATTCACACTGTCACGTATTGTTTGACAGCGTTATTCGTGAATTGTTGCGTTTTATTTGTGCATATCCAATGTGTGCTGATCGATGGGAGACACTGATGTTTGGGTCAGTATCGCACATTGCATATTCATTACGTTTACTTTATACCATGTTATGTGCACTACACACGTTTACCTATATATAATTCAATACACACCATAGTGTATAAAATGATATGAGTAAGTCACTATATCTAACTGCACAGTTTCAAAACTAGTTAAGTTGCACCCAGTGAAGCATTGAATTTTAAATTTTCTACCATTTCCAAAACACAATGGCATCAGTATATCTTAGGTAGCTATGAAAATACCCAAATCATAGACATTGGCTCCAACGTCTATGCCCAAATTTATCAACAGGTACTTGTAATAAGATTCCAATGGTACACAATCGTCATACCATGATCAGACGTAATGTCAGTCTTTGGGGGAAAAGCAATTGGAGTGGTATTAATTCATTCATTCACAAACAGTTTAGACAGTCATTTGACAGACTATAAACACATAGCAAACATGAACTTGGACACTGTTTGAATTGTGGCCTTTTCCCTAAACTGTACATATACAGCATTTGATAAACGCTTTTTTTGAAACTCTATTGATTATTTATACCATGGTGAAAGTGCACTGTTTGACTCAGGACTGAACTATGGACTGTATTATGTATGAACTTTAATATATGTACTTTGCATATATAGTGAAAATAGCCCCCAAAACTGTATTAGTAACTGTATACATTCTCAGTCTATTAGACGTTTGACTTACATTTTTGGTAGGCTCTTAGCCTTCTTAGCTGTAATTGATGTGATATGATATATGTGATATGATATATGATATGATATGTTATTATATATGATATGATATGATATGATATGATATGATATGATATGATATGATATGATATATAATATGATATGATTGTACACAGTGTACAAAAATAGTAATGACGGCAAGAAGTGCGAATGAATTAATAGTAAAACTTCTGACCTCTCCCTCCATCCTGATTTTATCTTATTCTTGTTTGATACATCTGTAATCCAGTCTTACCTCAAAAACAACAGTGTTTTCATACCAAGTCTTGTCGTAAACCCATCCATGATCACAACTTAGTGTAGTGTCGCTACGGGGGAAACAAACGTCGGCAGATACTGATTGTGACACGTTCACGTCGTATCTCTTGCATTTGTTCCAGACAATATTATTGCCATTAGTGATATACGGAATCGTACAATTCTTTACTGGGGAGACATCGGTATATGTTTGGTTGTTGAATACTCTACAGTAGTGGTCAGCTGATGCACTGTAGAAGGTGTTGCCTAACATGTAGAAGGAATTACTGCCCCCAACGATGAGGAAGAGGATACATTGAAGTTTTTGGTATCTTCCAAAATTTCCGACAGTTGCAATAACCTCCTCGAACTGTTTCATAACGTCAAGCTGCTGTAGGAAAGTAAAGAAACATCATCCTACATACAGTAATGTCGTTGTTGTATGTATGTATGTATGTATGTATGTATGTATGTATGTATGTATGTATGTATGTATGTATGTATGTATGTATGTGTGTGTGTGTGTGTATGTCTGTCTGTCTGTCCGTCCGTCCGTCCGTCTGTCTGTGTTTGTCTCTGTGTATCTATGTCTCTCTGTCTGTCTGTAATGGTAAAGGCTAAAATTGATCAGGTTTTGGAATTCGCCATGAATATTACTGAGCTATTTACATAATAAATGGTTTTCGGTAATTAGACCATATCTTTAAGAATACATGTTTCAAATTCAATATGACTTGGTCCATACATTAATTTCAGTAATTAGACTATATCTTAAAAAGCACTCTTCAAATTCGATGAAAGTTGATACTCACTTCAAACAAAACTAATCGCATATGTTATGTTGCATTCCAACAACTATTGTGTGTACAGTGTAGAAACGAAAATTTAAAGACTTTGCCCTGATGAAGGCATCTATATATATAGATGCCTTCATCAGGGCAAAGTCTTTAAATTTTCGTTTCTACACTGTACACACAATAGTTGTTGGAATGCAACATAACATATGCGATTAGTTTTGTTTGAAGTGAGTATCAACTTTCATCGAATTTGAAGAGTGCTTTTTAAGATATAGTCTAATTACTGAAATTAATGTATGGACCAAGTCATATTGAATTTGAAACATGTATTCTTAAAGATATGGTCTAATTACCGAAAACCATTTATTATGTAAATAGCTCAGTAATATTCATGGCGAATTCCAAAACCTGATCAATTTTAGCCTTTACCATTACAGACAGACAGAGAGACATAGATACACAGAGACAAACACAGACAGACGGACGGACGGACGGACAGACAGACAGACATACACACACACACATACATACATACATACATACATACATACATACATACATACATACATACATACATACATACATACATACATACAACAACGACATTACTGTATGTAGGATGATGTTTCTTTACTTTCCTACAGCAGCTTGACTCGCAATCTGAACTATTTTTCAGATCGAGTATAATCCGATTAGACAGGCGCTAATGGGAAAGTACAGAAACGTCCACCTCATCAGCATAAAAGTACAGAATTGAACTCAATCTGAACTATAGTACGGAAAGTGTCGTAAACTGTACTATTTTTTCTACTAGTATGATGTATCCTGTCAAGGTTGAAAAGAAGTGTTTTTCTTCCTTATGCAAGGAGTCAAGTTGCAAAATTGATGCTGTAAATGTCTTGATATTTTAACTATTTCCTTAATCCTCATATAATAGTGCATACTATGTTTTAAAACAACGTCAACGTGTTCACTGTCCGGCATAATCGAGATAATCGTACTTGAACTGCCCCCGAGCTAATATCAGGCTAATGTCATAGAATGGGGTCATCAACTTGAATATGTGTATGTCTGTCATCGATGTGCACTCAACCTTTGATATAGGACAGACATATACTGCTAACAATATAAAATTTGGAAAGGTGAGATTGACTGTCAATTTCATGAATAAAACATGTATCTATCAAATTAGAAGGACCGTTATAAACGTGGAAGTATTGTTTGGTATCAAGTGAAAGTGGCAAACAAGTCAAGGTTAAACATCGGCTGCAATGGAAAGCAGTAGGGTTCGAAGACCTTTTACAAATATACCTACTAGTTATCTCTTCTAAGTAGACCTCACTGTGCCCGTTATCCTACAGCTGTCAAGTTCACTTCGTATATGTTCAATGTCCCGAGTAATAAAACCATGACTGTCGTACGTCATACGTCAACGCATAGAGGTCAGGATTGGTGCATGATCATGAGTGCATGTGGAAGTTTTCTCGAAAGAGCCAACTGTAACACGAGAACACAGTGGTCTACTTTATAATTGTGTTTTCAAGGACAGTGACCTTATTTACTGCATTGATATAGAGACGTGTGCAGAGGACATTCTGACTTCATAAGTCACAACTGGTACCATTCTCGTTCGTTCTCGGAGCACATACTTCTAGAGAGTGATTACCATTATCATGATTATGGTACGCTGCGAAATAGATATAGCTATGTGAAGCCCGCCCTCACACAACAGAAATGTACTATGTTTAGATTGTAGCCGCCATTTTTACCTCCCGTAAGGGTACGGGTGATATTAAAAGGATAGAGGCAGTACATGTCTGATTAAAAGGGAAATATCTGTGTGTGTGTGTGTGTGTGTGTGTGTGTGTGTGTGTGTGTGTGTGTGTGTGTCTGTCTGTCTGTCTGTCTGTCTGTCTGTCTGTCTGTCTGTCTGTCTGTCTGTCTTTGTCATCATTTTCTAAAAATCGGCTGGCTCAATTGTAATGAAATTTGGGATATATAATCTTTAGGATAATAGCTCGACCTGGTTAGGTTTTGAGCCAGATCAGTTAATGTTTAAGTAGAGAAATTTGCATATTAATGAAATCAACTAATTACGCAATATCTTAAGACTGTACACTTCAATTTCAATATAATTTAGTGTATTAGTTAAACATAACAACATACATTTGTCCTATAAAATTTGTTGATGTATCTTAGAGCGTTAATGAATAATTTGCATAATTAATTATTTGTGGTAATTAGGCTATATCTTAAGAATACATACTTCAAATTCAACATAATTTAGTACATATATTAACCATAAGAAAACACATATGTCATATCAAGTGTGTTGATGCACCATACAGTGTTAATGAATAATTTGCATAATTAATGATTTTCGGTAATTAGGCTATATCTTAAGAATACATACTTCAATTCCAATATAATTCAGTACACACGTTAACCATAACAATCGCATATGTCCTGTAAAGTTTGTTGGTGTACCTTTCAGTGTTAATGAATAATTTGCATGATTAATGACTTTCGGTAATTAGGCTATATCTTAAGACTGCATTAAGTAGTATCATACACTCTTACATACATTAACCTAAGAAAGCATCCTTGTCCAAAAAACAAAGCCTGTTACCATAGTTTTTTTAGTTTAATGAGTTATTTGCATAATTAGTGATTCCCTTACGGGAGGCATTCAGTTTAAATCTGGTCGTTTACAGTTTGTTTAAGCTGTACGGACACTGTTCCAGTGAAACCAGCAGGTTTCCTGTCTGTTTGCTAAATTACTATTCAGTAGTTTTCAGTGGAGTCTTGCCAAAGAAGTAAGAGCTCTTTATTTTTGTTTTGAAGCCATTTCATACACTGTAACTTGCTATTTTGAACATATTGCTAACTACCCAGCAAAACCATGTGACTTGATACTTTAGTGAGATACGCCTCTTACACGTGATGTTGTTCATCATACAGTATATCAATATGAACAATCGCCGTTAAGTACTGTTAGAAACTGTGCCAAATTAGTGAACTTAGACAGCATACTTTAGGATATTAATGAGAACTCTAAATATGGATCAGTTTACCGTTTGTAATGAAGACATTATCAGTATTTGAATACAACGAGTAACTCGGCTATAAATAGAACTTGAAATCAAACACAAGTGTACCTGTTACTTTGCAAACTCGTAATTCCGTGACTACGTTGTATTTATGTATCTTGAAAGATATTCTATAGCCATACATATTTGCTATGTAGTTATGGACACTTATGGATGGCCATACTAGTTTATGCATATGTTATGCAAATGTTCATGTTCCTATGAACAGAAACTTACTGCCTGTATATTATACTTGTTACTATTTACAGATCGAATAAAAACCTTTTATACGGTTTTCAAGACTCCTCTGCCTGTCATTTGATTCACTTTCCTTGAGGGTCACACCATAGAAAATCGAAAGTCTAGGAAGATGAAATTACACGAGACACTCCGTAAATTAAAATATCAGACGATGTTATGTCTACTACAAGTCGAATGTTCAAGTTGTTGACTTAGTAAATTTGTTAGAAAATTGAAATTGCCTCAAAATTATTTTAGATCCCTAGTTTATTTCATTCATCATTAAAATTTTCCAGGGTTAAAGCTGTTAGACACTGGAATTATTTATAGTCAACCTCAAAAATCCTTTTTTTTTCTTTTCTTGTGTGCATTTCCCAGTCATTATTTTTCTGAGATTTTGTGTAATTTTTCATAACAGTAGATTTTTTAAATAAAATGGTGACTATGGTACAAAAGTACAATATCTTACCAACTTTCTGTGTAAAATGTGAGACATCATATGAAACCACTAACCGCTTTATTACATCGCTAAAACAAAACTGCATAGTGAAGAGCTGAACAACTTCTACATGTTACCAAAATAAAAAAATAAAAAGAACAGCGGAGCTATTCTGACCGATAGGTCACTTGTTAAAATTTGATGTAGACACTGGACATACGTACACAGAAAAGACACAGCGAGAGAGGGGTGAAAAAGGAGACACGAGAAACATCAGTGGAAAGCGGGATGGTCACTGAAAACACTGGACATCGCGTAGACGTCTACTGACTGCTCGAGCGCTCTCTTCAACGTTGGAAGCGGCATCTTCTGATGTTCATAAATGCTTAGCATTTGACAGTTAATGTCAACAATTTACTCTGTTGGACAGATCAGAAGTTAGTGTGTCTTAAACACCACACGAAATTGTAACAGTGTGTAAAGCAGGATGCTTTGAAGACCTCACCTCCGACTAACGCATCTTTTGATGTGTTCTGTGTTAGAGTAAATTGTAGCATAAAACGTCAAATGCTAAGGTCTTATGACCAGGATTCAGTGTGTCTCAAACAAGGATTGTGTGTGTCTCAAACAAGAATTGTGTGTGTCTCAAACACCCAAATGCTAAGGTTTTATGACAAAAAGTGTAAATCGTAATTTCACACAGTATATCTTTATTTCTGTGTTATGCCGTCAATATTGCTAACGGTTGCAGGCTTTTACATGTAATATTTAACAGAAAACTTGTGAAGGCCTGTAATTTTCTTCACATTCCCACACCAGTTTGTTTATGTATGTACATGTAGCACCCTCCTTGCGCGTGACATGTTGTAATGTAGTCGGGCTCAGCCCTTCGAAATTTGGGATCGTAATTGGGTCTTGTAATCGGCACAGATCTTCTGACATACATGTTAAGCTTTTATGACCACTCAGTTTGTGACTTGTTGCATATTTTATTTGGACTTGGAGTAACAAAATATTTGGTATTTTGATAGCAAACCTATTCGTTTGTACTAGGTGTATGTCAGATGTATTTTTTTACTAAAACATGGCATTTGTAATGTAAGCATGTTTTATGTTTCCATGGAAGCCACTCTCCAATTTTAGATAATCTTAGATAATCTGTCTTACAATGGAACACTGGTCTAAGACGCCATGTGGAACGTTTGATGTTCGTTCGAACCTTACAATCTTGCTGTGTTGAACTCAGGAGTTGGTCGGAAATAAAAACAGGGTTTTTTTCTGATGTCGGGAGCTGCAAATTAGGGTCGGTCGGGAGATGAGAAACAGAAAAATAAAAAGGGCCGCCCTAAAATATAATAAAAGTAATTTCAAAATTGCATGCAAGCTTCACGACTGAGAAATTCTGGATAATAATATTGATATTCCTGTAACAATCAATGTAGTGATACTGTGATCGATCCCAACTATATTGTGTCCTTATCGTTTGAATTTGGCATGTGTCACTGGGACCCGGAGTTGAGTTGGAGAGAGATCAGTTGAGTTGGAGAATTTAAAAGCAGACGATATTTTGTTGGATAAAATCCAAGTACAAACAATAATATACAGTATGAAGTCGATCATGTCAACTTATACTCAAATGTGTGTGTACACTTACTTTGAAGATTTTGTGATAAAAGACTGAACCAAGCTGTGTAAATGGAATTGTCAAGGACTGTTGGTATTTTAGGTATTTACAATTTATTCTGGTGATTTTAGAGTTTTAGAATTGCATAGGTTTGATACAGATAATTTCAAAACTCATGAAACCTTCTTACAACATATATCACCAACCCATACATTCAAACTGCAATGATGGTTTTTCCTAAAGTGTTTTATGTCTAATTTTTCAAAAAATCACATAATATGGTTATTTTGGATACCATGGCAACTGATGTTCATTAAATGACCACTTTTTTGAATTCAGCATGACAAACTACCCTTGGTAGTGGGGTCAATGTGCAAATAAAAAGATATTTATCAGATTTATAATGTTATTTGTGAGATGTATGTGTATGTAATGAAAATAAACCATTATTTTCACGTCTACCTTATGTTTCCATGGAAACAGCCATCCAATTTTATACAATTTATGTTACACCAGGTAGCACTAACTCATACATGTCTAATACAAGGACATTTTTTCACTGTATTATCCTTTTTTTCAATGTTTTATGTCAAATTTTGGAAAAATGATTAACATATTATGGTGATTTTGGTTACCATGGCAACAGATGTTTTTTGAACTCGGCATACAAAACTACCCCAGGTAGGGTGGTTAATATTCGAATAAACCCGATTATTATAATTATTATGATTATTATGTACTATTATTATAATTATCATTATTAATTATATCAATATGACTTGAAATGGTTTAAACTTTTGAAACCATAAAATTAGTGATACTTTTATGATATAACTAAGTCGTGTTTTACTTCTGAATGGTGCTCTAAATGGCCTCCAAAGGGGGTTTATTTTTCAAAAAGCTCTTACCATGGGAGGTGCGACACTCCCTCCCAAACCCTCCCCCACACCTACATGTACATAGCATGGCGGGGGCACAACTTGAAATGATTTAAAACCTAAACTTAGTGATACTTTTATGATATAACTAAGTTGTGTTTTACTTCGAATGGTGCTCTAAATGGCCTCCAAAAGGTGTTCATTTTTCAAAAAACTCTTACCATGGGAGGGGGACACCCCACCAGGCTCCCAACCCCAAACCCCTGCGCTTGTATAGCACGCGCGTAGCGTGCACTTCTCCTCATTCTTTTCCCAGTTCTTTCCCTACTTTGAAACTTGTTGAAACCCCTAGGTTTACAATTATATTAACCCCGTTTCTAATATTGTACTTTATAATAAGCTGAATTAATCTATAATGGTAATAGTTCACCCAATCTAAGAGATATGCTAGAACGTTTGGTTACTAAACCATGAATATTTTGCATGTCCATGAACAGACAATCATACTTCTCATAGGGTTCCTATCTAAAGAGCTTTATGCAGGTGAAGCAATGGATTTGGGATAACAATTTACCAGATACACTTAAAATTACTGTAAATGTAACAAGTAAAATTATCTATGCAATGTGCTGTATTGTGCTTTGAGAATCTAGAGTGTCTTTTGCAAGAAGAAGAATGTTTCTTGTCAACAGATGTCGGGGGGGGGGGGTAAGTGTGTTTTTGTATTTGTCAGTGGGGGGGGGTTGATTGTTTTGTGGATGAATCGCAGGGGGTTCACTCTTTTTAAGTACAACACGAACAAGAAGTCACCGTCCCACCCCCGGCCGCAAAAACTGATCGCTCCCTTAGCTTCGCTTATATGCAAATCGCAGAGGCAACAACGAATTGCACGATTCTTCGTTAGCTTCGTTTATATCATATGCAAATCACAGTGGCAACAACGACAAAGAACAGGATTGACATATTGCAGGCATCCACTTTTTGATCACTTCATACAGTTGAATTAACATTGTCGAACACTTTTCGAGTTTTGTTTGTCAACATGAAACCAAATGGCGAATCGAAGGGGTTACTTTTCCCACAATCCGATGACAACCCGAGAATTCTGAAGTGCTACACTTCTGTATATAACTGGATGGGACCATATTTGAAGTGGCTCAAACCCATTGCAGGGGTTTTTATGGCGTTGTTGGCAGCTATATTCAGTCCATTAGCGAACCTTTCAGCAAGTATCGCAATGTCTCATGGAGCCAGTCCTTTCCAGTTGACGTTTCTCGTCAGTCTAACCATGACTGTAGTGGTATACATCATAGCGCGCCTATCCCAGGATCAGCTTATTTACAAGAATATCAGACAAACAAGTCTCCTTATTGGTATTGGCATCGCACGGGTATCAGGGGCCACTGCGCTCTTTTTGGCATTACGTCATGCACCCTTAGGAAACACAGCGGCTGTGTACCTAGGTTTATTTCCAGTTCTGTGTGCGATTGGAGGTTTCGTATTCCTCCACGAACGTGTCACCATATGTGATGTATGCGGAGCAATAATAAACATCATTGGTGTAATTCTCGCCTGTCATCCAACGTTCCTATTCGGTGATGACCCAGCTCGAACGAATGAAACTGTTACAGTAGATGGTGAACGTAACAACACAACACACATGGAGGATGGTAATTTCGCACTAGGATATGTATTTGCTTCTATGACTTCACTGTTCCTAACAGTATCCTATATTATCCCTCGTACACAAGCTTTAATGGAAGTTTCTGCAAATACTATGCTTGTTTATGCAAACACATTTGCGTTGTTTGCTTGCCTGATAATAACATTTATTATCGAGCCTGAAGCGTGGAAAATTGACTCTCAGCCATGGGGTGTAATTGTACAGTTTATTTTGCTCGTTGCTTTATTCACTATGCTGAATAAGTATTGCACGCTTGGCAGTTTGAAGTTAGAACGAGCTATTGTCGTTTCAACTATTAAACTCTTTTCGATTCCAGTAAGTTTTATATCTTACAAATATTTATAACGCATATTGATACAGTGCCGTTAGAGTGGGTAGGTGCGTCAATGGTTATAATTGGTTCCATCGTGATGGCAGGGAAAACGGGATTGGATAGATGTCAGGATGCGTGCAGAAAAAGGAGTGACAAAGACAAAGACAACGTAGAGATATCTGACCAAAATACTCCTTCACAAAAAGCTGTACAGCTTGCGGCGAAGTGTGCAGTTGCGCGTATTTTTGACGCTAATTGCCAACGAGGTAATCCCCATGTACCGCTTGTAGCATGATTGTCTAACCTTGCGAAACAAATTAAAAAACAGAATCTTCGGTAATTTTGCGATTGAAAACAAAGGGAACTTGCGAGAGTACAGTTATAGTATTACCTACCACATATACAACGGATTTCGATTTAGTATTACATAATCACCCAAGATAGCAACAACGTCTTTTCTTGTTGTTTGAACCGGCGTTCACGTCAATATTGGATCAGTGTTAAAAATCAAAGTGCACAGCTAGAATTTGATGATGATCAAGATGATGATGATGATGATCATAATACAATGTATGCATGTACAACTTGTCTACAACTGTACATGGCCCGTTTCGTCATACACAATGAATTCGGCTTTTAGAAATCAGAACACTCGTGGTTGAATTTTATTTAAACAATTTTTAATGTGGTTGATTGTTGGGTGGACATGGCAGCGAATAAAACTTATTAGCCCAAGCATAATTTAGACTCCGCTTATTATAGGAATCACACACTCGGATTTGTTACAATAGTAGTACCATTGCAGGAGTTATATAGAAATGCCTGTGATCAGAACGTCGTTTTGTCAGTGGTGGACAATGAAAACTGTCTTTCAGGGTGCCGAAAAAAGTCTACTTTTTCTCACTATCAAACTGACAAACATTGGTACAAAAACAACACCGGGCTACTCTGATGTAGGTTCACGCACATATAATACATATACCCGTCTGTGGTTCACACGACTCTTTTATCAATTTGTTTATGTCTGTGAAAGTTAGTCATGTTGTAACATAAAATTCGAGTATAAGCTTATATAATACAACGTAATAGTCTGTCTGTCTGGTCCTAAAAATAAACTTCCAGTGTATAGATTATATAGACGTTTCAACATTTATCAAAGACCATTTATTTAGTTACCATCATCAAATTCTAGTTGTGCACTAGTTTTTTTTTTCTTGCGATGCATAACTATATCATAATCTGTAATCTAAAGGCTCTATACTAATAAATGGAATGTGAATTTGCAAAATATAAACAAGTGTATCGGAAACTATAACATGACTCCGCAAATCTACAATGAAATCTCAACACTGAACAATCTATTTAAATTCGCAATCTCATATATCATAATTATTTTCGCAAGTGCAGTGGCTATTGTCGCAAATTGGTTGTAAGTACAGGTTCTGTGAAAATGGTTTTGTAAAAAATAACTAACAAAACTGTTTATTCGGTCAAACCTATTTCTTGGAATGTGTGTATTCATCATGCGTTTCAAATTATACGACCTCTCAGTGCAACAGTTGTGTAAGACAGTCTCTGATGATGTTTTAGCAGTGGTGGACAATTAAACTGTCTTTGAAGGTGTCGCAAAGTCTCCTTATCACACTATCAAATTGACATCCATTGATACAAAACTACAACAACAGGTGCCTCTGGTGTAGGATAGTGCCATGCTCATATCAGTTTGTTTACTAGTATGTATACTGAGCAGAGTTAACTCTAGAGCCATGCCGTATACTGTAATAATAACAATAATAATGATGATATCTTTATTTGTCCAATAAAAATATTGTTAATGTGACTTGGTTTACACAGCCTAATATAACTAACTATGGTGGCTTGTTAGTGCCATTGGGTGATTTTGAATTGTTCTGGTAATTTAATTGTACACCTCCAGAATGCAGGCGGGGGTTGCCGTATAATTGCATATAATTTTATCAAATGTTGGGTTTATTTCAGGGAAGGAAGGGGGTGGTGGTCTTAATACGATGCAATGTGTCACGATATAGCGACACGAACAATTCATTCCAATGTTTCACGGTACCCGCTGAGTAGCCAAGTTTGTTTCGTATTTTCACACTGGTTTTTCGGACAGTTTTAAAAATATAGAAAAACAATATGATTTTGTATGTATTTATAATTATGTTATTTTTATTTGAAATGTAGACTGAGGATAACATTTGTTTATTAACTACATTATGTAAAACCTTGTGACAAGTTGTAAGTATTTTGTTCAGCAGCAGTATATTGACATTAACATAAAATCAATATCAGTCGTGTCATTAATTTCAAAATGCCGACTTAAACAAACCCAATCCTATTAGCGACGATCACACTATGTCGGAAAAGCTCAATAAACGAACACCTTTCGTTAGGACAACCCCTTCCCTTACACAAACGTTCACAAGTGTGACATCACACGTTTATATACGATGTAAACCACATGATGAACACTGTAGTGGTCACACCACTGCGATCGACATTTAAAAACATTATGGTAAACATAAAGTTCCAAACTTACGAACCTGCAATACTGAGATGATGGTAAACACATCAAAATACTACCGGAAACCCAGAACTGTATCTCAGGCATGGAAGTTTTCGAAATCTGGTTAGAAGTGCGAAAATGGAGTTCAGCCATCGCATTGACTACGGCCTCCCTCCTTTAAAGAACGAAGTTCGCTTATTGAGCTTGTGTGACATTGTGCGATCATCCCCATTAGTTTTTGACAAGAATAATGGAATCATCATCATCATTTATGTAGTGACAACCTTTCGATCTTCCTATTTGTCATCCCAAGGATAGTGAGGATGCGATTTCAATCTGTAAAATAATGACAAATCTATGTCATTACGATTAAAAAAACGTCGCAGGTGACGTTGTATGTGACAGAAGTGATAGAGATATGAGATATTTACATCATTTATTCAGTTGTGATGTATTATTTTGTGTTGTGTTGCATTGACTATTGTAATCCATTGTATTATGCCTATTGTTGTATTTGAATTATATTGCAGTGTATATACTGTACTGTATTGTATTATATTGTGCTGTGTTGTATTATAATGTATTATACTGTATTGTATTCTATTGCTGCACTGAATTGCATTGTATACTATTGCATTGTATTGCATGGCATTGTATTGTATATATTGCATTGTATTGCATGACATTGTATTACATTGGATGTATTACATTGGATGGTAAATTATCGTGTTAATAAGAAATTATCATATATGATTACATTTGCCAAACGTTTTCCGCAATCCTCCAACCACAGTTTAGGCCCTCTAGCACTTAAACGTCTTCGGCAATCAATTCAAAGTTTAGTGCCTGGAAAGAAAGTGACTTTAAGGTTAGCTAAGTTGTTGTTGTTGTTGTTGTTGTTGTTGTTGTTGTTGTTGTTGTTGTTGTTGAAGCTGCAGTAGCTGAACAGTATTGAATTACCTTTGGGCGAACGTATTTTTGGAGCTGTATGCAAGATACAGATAAGTACAATAATTAACTAATATTAATTTTGGATCCGCACCAAAAAATCAGCCCCCTCAGCGGTGATCACGATTTCAACATGTTACTGAACTACTTATGGATAAAATCCAAGGTCACACACGCTCGTTGTCGTCACATGGAACGACCAAAGTATGTATTCAATATGCTTTGTTGAACCTGGCTCGTGCTACAACTCTTAAGTTTGATGGCCTAATCTGTAGGTCAAGATACAGGTCAAAGGTCACTCTCATAAAAGAAAATTTACATGTGGGGTTAGACACTTGAATGGAGTTGCTATATGTACTACAGTTTTTTAGTTGTGCAGTAATACCATGAGATATATAAATACTACAATGTGTCTGTGACAGGCATGTATTGAGTTGAATTTGATAATTGACCCTGAATGTTAAGGTCAAGGTCAAAGGTCTTGTCTCCAAAGATAGCTTGCATCTGATAATATGGGTTAGACACTTGAATGGAGTCTGTGCATTACAGTTTTTGAGTTATGCAGTAAATCGTGATTTTTACCTACAAATATGGCCACCATTCAGTCAAATTTGCATATATCAAACAATTAAGTGGCGTGCATATACACTGAATATTACTTGACAGCCCCAAAGTCAGTTAAAAATGGCCGGCCCTCAATCCCAAATTATGGCGTTCTAAGGTATTTTACGAATATAAATACCGTCACCAGTTTTTGAACAGAAGAAAAGGAGACTTTGCCCGTGTAAACACCGGTGATGGTATTTTTGAAATATTCATAAATACCTAATACAGTAGTAATAACGCCAATTGTATCATGACCATCCTTGACCAGAATATTAGCTCACACGTGACTGACAGGTGATCGTACGCGTGTCCAGTCAACTCGTCACATTTTGAATTCGGCCTAATTTCAGCATGTCCTTAAAAACAGTCTTTGAAGATACAACTTTATCATTATGATTGTTATTTACAATGTTTCTCACAGTAGTTCGTAAAGGGTTCAAGTTAACACGAGTCAAGCTGAGTAAGCGGTGCAAACTCATTCAGTATGAACTCGAATTATGTGTTCCTCGGTTCAGCGCAAACCCAAGTTACCCAGACGTGTAGACCGTGGACCCAGGCCATCCACTCATCTATCGAATGGCACGCCAAATCCTACACTCGGGATCCCATCTTTTACATGCACGACTGCGATGTTTTCAAAGAATTCATAGTTTGCAAAGTCGAGATTGAGAGAGGATATATTATTTTAATGGGACGAGTTGCATGACAAATACTAGTTGAAAATGGGTCGTGTAAAGGGCAAAGTGCACTCAATGTAAATTATACGTACTGAGATATCTAAATTTGTGGATGTATCTAAGACACACTAATATCATTATTATGCGAACGAAATGAGATAGCTATTAAAAATACCCACCTGATATGTGCCAAGACCTAGTAACGGGATCGTTCTTCCGTTATTAAGTGTCACAGCATGTGCCTGAAGTTGTGTCACCTTAAAGGAACGAACAGAATTTATGGCGGGGTGGACACAGACACGGACACGAAATTATTTCGGGATGTGAAGGGGGGGGGGGGGCTGCAATGCACGCAATTTAATATTAACGTTGGGAGAGGCTACGAAAAAGATCTTGGGCTCATTTGGGGGCGGGGGGTCACGAAGCATGACTTTTCTGAAAGCACTCTGGGAAGGTCGTGAAATGTATGTGTCTGTTTGACGTGTATCTGTGTTTGCTTTGTGTATATGTATCTGTGTTTAATGGTTTTGAAACTGCTATCACCACAACAAAATAACCTCTACATCCACTACCACTACCATCGTGAGTATTAATTGTATCACAGTATGCGATTGTGATATTAGTGATGACATCATTACTTTATTCATATATTAAATAAATTGATATCATTTTCTTTGGCTTGTGACAATGTGAAGCTTAAAAAAAAAAGAAAAAAAGATAATGCATACATAAAGAAAGTACAATCTTCAATGACTTTCGGCTCACACACAGGTAGAAGTGCATCAGACCTACATAAGTCTGTATGCACAGACTGTATGCTGGACGCTATGACCACACACTGCGTTCACTCCTACTATTTAGGAGTGAACGCAGTGTGTGGTCATTGCGTCAAGCACGCAATTGTCAATATATCGCAATTTTTATATATCTACATTGGAACGCATGCGTAATGTATACTTTAATCAGGTGGTGGTAACAATAGTAAACATGAATTTACACAGCGTCTCGTAAATTTTATTAAGACAATAAAAATGCGCCACTCTGGATGCCTATTCCGCCTGTTTAAACTGTTTAAATTGTTCACTTGTTAATGTAGCATGAATGTAATCAAATATAATCGTTAAGATTAGTTGTCTTGGCTATAATAACTACTTTGTGGTATCTATCACATTCACACTGATTTCTGAAAACGGTTTCCATTTTTACTTGACCACTATCAATGTTGGTTCTTTACATATGTTTCTCTGGTCTCCAATCACTCATTGAGATGTTCCATGTACCACTTGTAAATATTCACAAATGCATCTGCTTCAGCATCTACTTTGTTTATAGGGTGACTGTTGTTGGGATAAACCAAAAGCCTGAAAATAGATGGATTTTGGAAGAAAGTGTTTGCGTTTGAAAACAACTTTTTTCATAATTTTTTCACAACATCATCATCACATAGAATTAGTAACAAGGCATTCCAAATATTTCATCAGAAGATGGTGTGACAATTGCAAAATGTTCATTAGTCTGTATAGGTAAGACATAAATTAATTATATACAATGTCCTTTCAATTTTGAGTTATCTGATTTCAGAAACAACTTACTTGATGTCTGAAGCACTTGTAAAGTTCTGAGTTGTACATACATTTACATCTTCTGAACAAAGGTTTTTAAATATTCATGTCTTCATTTACGAGGAACTTGACACCACACAAATCAAACTGTGGTTCTTACCTGACTTCAAGTCCTGTCTACTTTAAGGCTTTGTAGTATCCATGCCTTTGTCTAGGAGGTACTCAAACCCCATAAAACAAACTCTGGTACTTGCCAAGTTGCCCAACCCGAAGGCTTAGTAGTATTCATGCCATTGTCTTGGAGTTACTCAGACCCTTCAAAACAAACTATGGTTTTTACCTGACTTCTACTCCTCTGGTCTTTAAGGCTTTATAATATTCATGTCCTTGTTTAGGAGGCACTCTACGGTCTACTTCACCAAGCATTATCATAGTAGGAGTTTCCACCTGTTAAATTGTTAAATCTCAATGGTTAGGAATACATCAGGTGGTATGCAATGTATTACTGACAAAAATGCAACGATCCAAATCACTCTTGAACTAATCTCATCTGACAAATGGCTGGACACTAATGCACACTGAATCCCAAGTGAATAAGTGCACTTGGTATCTTAGAGCAAGTGTTGTATCATGAAAGGAGGAATAAAAAATTCTATTTTGAAAATGCTTTAAAATTAAAGTGGAATGAAGGCAAGGCAATTTTATATTAGCTGCATTTCTTTATAGACAAGGGATCAAGAAATGAATTTTGGCCAACCCTGTGTTGTGTAACCTCTCTCAAATAGTCAAATAGAATTATGGAAGTTAGTAAACCTGGCCTACAAGAGATGAGGCCTGCTGTACACTGAGGCAGAGCATTCTGGAAAATAAGCAAACTAGGAGCTCTTGCCCTAAACAATGCTCAGGCTATTAGATTAGGGGGCAAGAGATTAGGGCCATGGTATACACACACATAATGTACATTTTTGTAGACATACTTAACTGACTTCATGACTGAGCATGTTCATCTACAAAACAGAAACCTACCTTGTCAACATACTGAATGGGCGATCTTGAAAACATCATTTCATACATCTTTGGTGATGGTATAATACTGTGTTCAAATTCTTCAAAACCACTTTCACATGTGACCCTTGTATGACAAATTTATGATACTCATAAAAAATTTGTCATATTTCAGTAAAGTTTAGGATAATAACATATCAGCATTTATTTACAAAACATTATGTCAAACATGGCAAAGGACAAACTGTTGTCATGACTACATATCATGTCTTTGTCTATAATTTCTTACGTATCCAAAGTCCCTTAGAATTCAAAACACTATGTTAACTATATTGTCAATTTTTGTTCAAAGCATTTGGTTATTTCTAATTGTTTTGTTTATCAATGGTATGATAATACACAGTCATGTATATCAACCTCTCCCCAAAATGACTCAAAAGTTGTATATATCTGTAGCATAGTCCTTGTCCAAAAAGCAACAGTAGGTAAAATAAACTCTAGATTATTTTTATTGAATTTTTAATCTGTAAGTTTAAGTTTGTTGTTCTTATGAGATACTATCTGATGTGTGAATTTCTAAATCCATAGAAATTGCTAGAAAGGTTTGCAAGATATCAGTGTCGACCTCTTTAATTGTAAATATCTTGTTGAGATAAAAGTGGTTTTATAGAACAAAAGACCCACATCCCATCAATGACAGACTTGGATTTTACTGGTTAACCCACGGTATGGTCAGATGACAACCATACCGAGTAATGCATGCATTACCCCCCAACCCCCACATGTACAGAAAACATGACATTGTGTGGAAAGATGCATGATGCATCTTGGAACTGGCAAAATGTAACACAGTAGTAGAGTGAAAAGTAGTAAAAGTAGTTTACTTACCAGTCTGGTATGTCTGTTATTGACAGCATAGCTGTTTTGGATAAATCAAGAAAATATTTATTATTAGGTAGTGGTATGATAAAAACTTCGATAATAATTTTTTGTATTTCAACATTTAAATTGAAAATGACATAACATTATTGGTCAAAGGTGTTCATAAGCACTGATTCATTAGGCTTTCCTTAGCCATGTGATACTCTTCGAAAACTCACCCACACCCCTCTCTCAATCCGTAAACTTTTCTACAGAGCTGGGTACTTGAATCTTCCTTGGATCAGTACAGACGTTTACAATTGCATTGGGAAAATACATATGGGGCAATGACAAAAATGATCATATACTCACAAGCCATATTAGTTACCGGGTTTCTTGCAACACAGGCTTTGTACTTTCCCTATAATAAAATGTTAAAAAATCCATTATTAAAATTGTCTTTGTGTGTCCTTCTCCATATATTTTATTCTACCCTTTAAACTAAACTGACTGACTGACTGAATGAATAAATACTACAAAGTGTCTGTGATCAGAAAGAAATGGCTTGATTTTGATGCTTTACGTTGTAGGTGAAAGTCAAGGTCTTAAAAGAAAGCTTACATAAGTGAACTCCATCTTCCAAGCATGAACATTACAATAGTGGCAAGTTATAGTTACAAGTAAAACACAGTGGATACAATGTAGTGATTAGTCAAATTTAAGAATCAGACCAATAGTAAGCCAATGGAAATCATGCTTTCAAATCAAGTCTCTGTGGCTATGACATCATTTTATGAAATGTTTAATAAAATACTGTTTCCATTATTGTAATGTCGACTACTTGGTTTAATCCACGCATTCAGAGTGGTTTATGTGACTGATTTTAGACCCTGATGAAGACCTCCCGTGTATGTGGTGTCAAAGTATTGGTAATAAAGCTTTAACAGAGATTTAAAGAACTTGTCAACTTTATATCAAATCCAACTTTACCAATCTCAAGTCCATGTTTCCTAATTGGTTTGTCACTGCAGTTGGACTGACTGCTGTTCCTATAACAAGATTATTGATTGATATCAACACCCCCCCCCACCCCCCCCCCCCCTCCCAAAAAAAAAAAAAAAAAAAAAAAAAAAATTATACGAAATTATAAAATCCACCTCCTCAAAACCACCTCCCTACTTACTGGAAACTGTCCAATCAGGTGTGTAACAAGAAAACCTCCATGAGACCCTCCACACAAGACCAAACTTTTTTCATCTGCTAGGCCTTCAGCTACGATAGAAGATACAGCATTCTTATAAGATAAATATATAAATAAAATTTCATGATTAATTTATGTTATACTTTGAAATTTCCTGGTTATTACAATTACTTTGACAGCAATCGTGAATTTCAACAGAAAACAGTTGTCTATCAACAAATTCTTCTGTACACCAACAAACTTTAACCAACAATACACTAACTTTAGTTAACATTTCAAAACTCTTCAAACTATAACTGCTGGGACATAAGAAATTATACACAATCAAAAGCTTAATAACGCAATTCCTTCCTAAAATGGACAATAAGAGATTTTTAAGTAGTTTTTTATTGTGCCGTAATTTTGCTCTAATGGGGAAGAAATGCATTTTGGTATTATATAGTTTGGCTATCAAAGAACACCTGGATAACTATTTTACCTGAACATCATGTACATCTTGACATCCAACATTACCAGGTAAAGAGAGAATGCTTGCTTGACCAAAGCCAAATGAGCCACGATAATTCACTGAAAGAACAATCAACAAATTGTAGATAGGAAGTACTTAAAATACCTCTGTGCTAAAACTGATGTAAAATCTCTTTTAATGGTATCATCATTGTGTGATGCTTTGTCAGAGGAGAAAGACCTAATTATACCTCCTATATCAGGGATGTAAAAAGGCCAGTAACTGGTAAAGACAACTGGCTACTCTGCAATCTTTTGCTGGCTTCTTTTCAGGAATTTGTTTTAAAATATTTTTGCTTCAACCAGTATAATTCCATAATTGGGCAGAGACATGCTAACTACCATTAAAATTAGCTACATCCCTGTATCTGTGCTAAGTTGCAGGTGATGACATTTTATGCAAAAATGAATGTCAAGGAGCAGTGGGCTTTTCTCCAAATCATTCACATTTAGTCATACTTAATAATAATCTATCTATATTCATATTTAAAGAAGAATGACACTCTAGGAAATTTCGTAAACTCCTGGGTTCTGGAGAGTCACAAAACAAAAATGTTTTGCCACTGCAAAGGAACATCAAATTAAAACTCTATTTCTATTGTTCTCACACACATACACCAATGCCACAGGCGACTAAGCATATACATGTATACTTAATTTATTAGATACACACTGACTATTCGTGACAATTTATCGAAAGGTAATAAGCACTTAGGAGTCATGAAGTGAGAGTGGACTTGTGCAAGAACAATAGAAGTGAAACTTTTTTTTTTTCAGTTTGGTGTTTCTTGGCAATCGCACAACATTTTCATGATATGAAATCATGAAATGGCTCTCAAGAACCCCAAAGTTTAGGAAAATCTATTTCTGGAGTGGTGTTGTAACTACACTGGTGCACTGCAGAATAATTTTGCTTCGAAGTTTCATAACTAAACGTGTTTTTAAATTGTAACATAGACAAAATATTTGTTAACAAATACCTACCAAGGAGCACTGAAAAGCCAAGCCTACATAAGGCAGCAGTATAGGCACTATATTCCAACAACAAAACACTGTGTGGGCCACCTGATAAAAATAAGTGTTTTATAAACATTGAATATTAAAGTCAGTTTGATAGAGACAATGTTTTTAGAAAATTCAAATTTGTCAATCTGCTGTACATTTCTCATATCACAATGCCACTATTAAAAAGTATTGCTCTTCCTTATTGCACAAACAACAGAAGTGCATGTCTCCAGGAAGACAGCCATGCAAATAAAAAAAATGATGAAACTGTACGGTTCATTGTTTTCAAACATATATTACAGGGATGCAAATTTATTTCAATTTACTAAAATTAAATAGTGGCCAGGGGTTGTAAAGATCATTGGCCTGTGAGGCTTATCTGTCAGTACCATAATTTGAATGATTCCTTATGGTTTCTATCTTGGAATAATTGGCTGCTGCTAAAGTAGTACAAGTAATGAAGGTAGAAAAGTGAAACTCTATCAAACAATAATGAAATTCTTGCATGTTGAGTCACTACTGTTGTAATTGTAGTGTACTACATATATACTGCACACAAAAAGAACTGACATCCTTTTACCATTCACTTATAAATCTTACCATGAGGCCATACAATCATAGGTGGTGGTTTAGATTTGTCTTCAATGTTGGATGGTTTCAACAAGATAGCTTCATAGTCTAAACCCTCTGTTACAATGTAAAGTAAAGTAAAGGAAAGTAATGGATTTAGATACAGCTTACATGTAGTAACATACATAACTACTCATTACAATTACTGTGGTCTTGTGAAAATAAAAACACTACTCTGGACTTTAACTGTACAATATCTTTGTTCAAAAGTTATGCCGTTGGGTTGTTTTAAGATAGCTTCATAGCCTTCGAGTGTAATCTAAAGTAAACCTCTTAGCAGTCTACTGGAGGTACATGTACATATGACTAATTATTTTTCCAATGACTAGTTTCTAAGCTCATATAAGATAGATGCACCAAGACATGCTTGTAAATCCTTTATTACTACGCTATTTCTTTTTTGTGTAAGCAACATACTGTGACAAATTTAAAGTACCTTCTCTGATAAAGATATCATTGATTCAGAGAGTAGTGATACGAATATGACAGAACTCCATGATGCATGAATGCAAGTATGGCACACTCAGGGTATTTGCACAAGTGTGTGCAGTGTTTTCTGTAGCTGTACTGTATTACATGTGTTTATCTAAAACAGCAAATTTCTACTACACGATCAAACATTTTCGTGTATAACAAATGATTGTGCCCTCATTTGCATATCATTTGATTGCAGGTATGCAATAATATTTTCAGTATTGCAGTGCAGTGCAAATACTACTAGTATGCACATGCACTGGTATATATTCTCTAGTACTTTATGTAATTATAATATCTATTCACAAGAAAAGTCACTACATACGAAATCTTGGTTCAAGAGCATCCACTACAGGTTTAAATGTTTTGATTTCCCAGTCAATATCAGAGAATTCAACAACTTCACTATCAAAAGGTGTCCATTTGATCTCAGCTGTCTCTTGTCCCTCTGCTGGAAGTTTACCAAGGACCTAGAATGTAATATGTTTTTTCTTTAAAATATATAAATTTGGGAGTTTTCACAAATTGCAGATGACTTTAATACCGCAATCAGATATATTACATGAGGATCTAACCTTCAATATTATAATCAGTAGCCTGGAATCCATGTGAATTGGGGTTTTGAATTCGTTTTGAATTTGATATTTCCCCCCATCACATCTGGCGAGATGGGGAAATCAAAATTCAAAATCCAGTAATATTTTGCTCTGAAATAAATAAATATCTCATGATACCCATGTTTTGGCTACTTTCTCAATGGTAGTGACTAACAATTCACTAAGTAGAAACAACATACCGGGATACCCAATGATAATTCTCATGGGACATCAGCGAAAATTTTGGATTTGCTTCCAAGAATTTGTTTGACTCTGTGAGAAGAAATTTTCATTTGATACTATGAACCCAGAGTCCATGAACATTCCTTCTTGTAAGTTGTAATATACCAAGTGTCTGATAAACTACAATTTATTTCGAACTTTTAAACATTTTCATATTCTCATTATATTTTAAATCTCAAATGCAATAATTTCAAATTTTAATAAAATCTATGTTTCAAATAAATTTTGATCTGTTTGTAAGGCCTGGGATAAACAATGAACGTCTCATATGCCAAATTTAATTATTGGATTAGGTACATGACAAATTCTATGCTTATTGCAATTAGTTGTAGCAACTATATCAAATTCAAAAGGCAATTAAATTTCTTACAGCCTGTAAAAAATTACGACACAAGTGCAGCGCACAATGATCATCAAACTTTTATCTTGAAATTAACTTCACCTTCTCTTTAAATACTTAAGTAGCACTATACCATTAATTTGTTTTTCCTTGCATAATTTTGTGTATCGACAATGATCTCATGTTATCCACTGTATGATTTGACCACCTAAGTGTGTCATACACAACTAGATCCTCTAAACTATTCATTTCGGATTACGTTTGACAGATTAGATTTTATGTCTATTGGGTGTCATTTTTATTCTGGACTTGTGTCGACTTCAATACAATTGGACTAGGTGCATGAGAAGTTCAACATTTATCCCGTGCTTTAGTCTACAATGACATATTATATGATTCATCACTCACAGCTCCAGATCTACAGAATTATTTTACTGTTGAAGGTTTTAACCATGAATGATCACATTTTCTGATTGGATAAACCCATATGAAATGTTTTAAAGGTTTCCATCGCTTATCATAAGTTTCTGAGTCTTTTGAGAAGTTGAAAACTTTTGAACAAAACAAAGTGTGAACACCTGAGAATTGAAAATGAGGACTGTCAGCTCTTTTGAGCTCCAATACTGGGATGTAGATGAGAGCTGAAAGCTGGCAAAAACAATCGCTATTCCACAATGTTTTGTCCTCTACTTTTTCAAAATTCTTTCTTTCAACAAATAAATTTCCATTGTTGTGCAGATTCACGTGTTTTATTCAGATATATCACCATCAAATTTCACTGGCTACTTTTAAAACTAGCTTCATCACTGCCTAATATCATTTCTATTGCTGAATTTGCTCTCGCTGCTTTTAATATTTAGGCACATGCATGTCATGCATAACATTGTTAATAACTGAAAGGAATTACTATTGGGCCAACTGGGCTAGTTTGGGCTTTAAAAAAAATAACAACTGAGTGATTCAAACAAAAGGCTACATAGTTGCTTCAAAAAAGGTAACTTTATCAATATCAACAATAGCAACGTCTGTCAAATACTGAAGATCAAGGAAAAACTTACCATTCTATATGGCAAGTTTGGTGCACTGTTCTTAGCAATCATACAGTTGTAGTGGATATCTAGAAGAATCCAGGAGCCAATCTTGGAATCGTGAGTCAGTCGGACCACCTTTTTGGTGTCTGTGTTAACCATTACTAGCTCCTGTGGGAAGTATGAAGAAAAAATAGATACTCTTGCTTGAAGTACATAATATATATATATATATATATATATATATATATATATATATATATATATATATATATATATATATATATATATATATATATATATATATATATATATATATATATAGTTAAACATATTTCACTGTATAAATATGTAGTTCCAAAGATGCTGCTGAATTAACACAATATGAAAGTGGAAAGGGAAAGTTGTCAGTTACAGCTACATGCAGCTTTGCTGTAAATCAATAAGAAAGACCAGTGATACATAGACAGATAGATGCCACACATAGCAGTAAATCCCATGTTTATTTGTACTAGAAAGGGAAGAGGAAAAAATCACAGTTTACTCTAAGCCAAAGTTTGGCCATGGGAATGGTATCTAACCACCACAAAACAAAGTTTGCATTGCTACATTTTATATCACATTTATCAGTACAGCTATAAAAAAAAGTATAAGATCTGTGCATGGGGGAAAAAGTTTAAAAACAATTATTACTTGACATGTTTGAAAGTAAACGATATACTTACACGTCTGCTTCGCCAAATTGTATCTAAAACAACCCTTTTATTGTCACTGGACCAGCATCTTTGTGATGGATTTAACAGAAAAAGACCTGGGAATTCATCTTTACCTGAAGAAGGAAAGGAATAATGGTAAACTATTAGCAAAGGGTTTCAGCTTATTAAAAACTGAACATGTCCAATGCTAAATTGACATGACACTGTACTGAGATATAAGCACGAACAAGCCAACTTATGCAGCATTCACTAGACCCCAGTAAGGCAAAAAAAAAAAAATTGTTCTGGTCAGGACATTTTGTCTAAAGTGGTGCAACGACGCGAATTTTTATTTTTTTTTTCTCAACAAACCTGTCACTCAATCTATTATTTAAGGCAGTTACTGTTCTTTTTATTTGGTTATTTAGAGCAAGTGTGTGGGGCAGATGTCATTTGCTTGTTCATGATTGCCTATGGCATTGTCTTCAGTGAAGTAGGGAGGGTTATTTTTTGTGTTTTCCTTGGATCTGCAGACTGCATGGGCTGAACAAAAAAAAAACAAAAAAAAACGACGCGAATGTATTTAAGTGATGTGCATGCTGACCAGAAACAATTCTTTTTTCTTTCCTTTTTGGCCTAATCACATTATGTCTGTTACCACTAATCAAGCCACAAATGTCACAACACTGTGTCACAACTTGTAATACACAATATCTTACTGAGTCTTAATTAAGAGAGCTACTTTGCAAACCTCAATTAAGCTAGTATTTATCAATTCACATGGTTTGTATATCTTCAATATAGATATCCAAGGACATCTTCTATAGTTTGAACTTACCTGGTTTTTCCACTAAAGGAACTACAGTTGTAGATTCTTTACTTTCCCAGTTATACTGCAAAACAATTTTTTTTTTTAAATATGCAACATCTTTAATGTAGTTCATTAAATACTGTGTAGTATAAACATAATATGTGCATGGTGAAACCCTTTTTCCTCTGAATATTGAGATTTTCAGCCTTTGGTAGAGAACATGACACAAACAATTTCCATAATCAATGGTTTTCAATATTCATACCTTGTTTAAATTTTCAACCTGTACATACCATCCATATACTTGCCAGAACATGATTCTGAGAGTTCTTGTCTAAATATTACCATGCTTAATGTCGTCACACTGACCTAAAAATTGTAGACATCATACATTTGTATGACTGTATATACTATAATGGAACAATCTGATGTTATTGTTGGTGACAAACAATTAATCACAAGATATCACATGCAATGCCACAAGGCCTATGTCCTTAAAAATATATGTACCCACTTCTAGCAACCAGTGTATATATACAGCCAAACACTTGATGTCAATGCCTTTGCTAAATATCTATACTTACTACTATTAAAAATACCGCCAATGGCGTTGTAGCACAACTGTAGTTTTTAAAAATGTTTATCCATATGCTAGTCTATGCTAACAATAGGTGTTTATTTGCTGAATAACTATCCAGTTGCCTATCCAACCATGTTGCTATCTTTACGATAAATGCTATCATTTGGCTGTTGCTATGGGCGTGGTCATGTTGTTAGATATATTTGCATACATTTGTGTATGTTTTTGTTCACTTGTGTATGAATTCCTGATATTGTCTTTGCAATATGTGATCATTTGGCTGTTGCTATGGGCGTGGTCTTGTTGCTAGGAAAATTTACATACATTTTTTGAATGTTTATTCAATTGTCTATTAAACCCTGTTGTTATCTTTGTGAAATACACCACCGTTTGGCTGTTGCTATGGGCGTGGTCATGGTTACTAGGGTATTTGCATACATTTTTTGAATGTTTATTCATCTGTCTTTCTATTCCTGTTGTTATCTTTGCAATATACGTGATTATTTGGCTGTTGTTATGGGCGTGGTCTTGTTGCTATGCAAATTTACATACATTTTTTGGATGTTTATTCAATTATCTATTAAACCCTATTGTTATCTTTGTGAAATACACCACCGTTTGGCTGTTGCTATGGGCGTGGTCATGGTTGCTAGGGTATTTGCATACATTTTTTGAATGTTTACTCACTTGCTTACCAGATGATGTTGTTATTTGACCAAAATATACTGCCATTTGGTTGTTGCTAAAGGGTGTGGTCATGGTCGCTAGGGCCAATTTTGTCAAAATGTTTTTAAGAAAATCTGCAGAATAACAGTTTCAGAAACATCTTGCCAAGTTTCAGACTAATTGACCAAGTACTTTTTGAGATATAAGTTTTTGACCAAAAATGAACATTTTTACACCTAATTTGCATATCACTCATGGAATCATGGTATGCTTAATATTTCTTCGTCCATACATCCCTAGATACATTCCCATTAAATTTCAGCCCAATCTGCTCAGTAGTTTTAGAATTATAGATTTTTAACCAAAAAGACACATTTTAGCCCTAATTTGCATATCACTGATGGAATCATCCCGTCATGAACAAATCTTACTTTACACCCCCTTAAGAATGGTCCCACCAAATTTCGCACCAATCTGCCCAGTAGTTTCTGAGTTTAAGTTTTTTGACCAAAAATCACATTTTTTGACCCAAATCACACACCTGTGATGCGATCATTTTGATTTGAACAATTTCCCAACTAGACACCCAAAGTAATGGACCCACCAAATATCGTGGAAATCGGTTCAGCGGTTTTTGACTTTAAGTTGTTTACACACACACACACACACACACACACACACACAGACAGACAGACGCCGGGCGATCCCTATAGCACTACTGAACAAGTTCAGTTGTGCTAAAAAGGACAACAAACCAATTATTATCAAGGTCATGGTTAGCAATATATGTATACAGCTAGAACTGCAATTTTGTTCAGACCCACCACACACAATACCTTTTATCATACCACTCACCATGACTAATTCACTACACTGCATATGCGGTCCTCCTTGTGGATTCTGTAAATACACCAGTTTGGTGCTATCAGGACTAAGTCTTGGACATCTCACAGCCTGACCTTCACTACTCAGTTTGTCTGGAATTAAGACATAACAGTTCCATGATTCCATAAATATTTAACAAAAAAAGTTCCCATATGTTGATTTTAGACAGTAAATTTTAAAGTAAGAAAGAAAGCAATACTTTTTTAAAAACAATTTACACTTTTATTACACTGTGTACATTCACCATGGAAGTATTATGATTAAAACAAACATTGCCTTCATCCACTTTGGACTTAGAAACATACTTTTTTTGAATAATCACTTAGCCCTTTATGGTGAGGGTCAAAAATTGGTTGGGGGAAGCATAAAACACACTTTTAAACTGAAACAAGAGACCCTGCTTAATTTACATATATTAAAATTTACCTTTTCATCTGGCCAACAAGAATTAAGACAATGTTATTCATCATAATTATGTAATAGGTATATCCACTAAAAACTCTGATTTGGTATGTCATACAATGTATGTGATGGCAGATGAGTATAACTGCTATGCTAGAAAATTGTCATCATAATTAATATATCCATAATTTTCATGTTAACAGCAGCAGTTTACCTTTCATCTATTTGAAGGATATTGGCCTAGAATTAATTCATAACAAATTGTTATTCTATTTCAAGCATTTCAGTAAACTTGCTCTTTTCTTTGATTTGAAAATATGATTTGATTATGATAGGATCACATCATCAATGAACTCTACTTGGATGAATATGAACAGAAGAAAATGAATTGTATTTTAACAAATTATCAGAAAAGATACAAGTCAGAAAATTATGTTGATAATTCTTACCACCTTGAAATACTTACCACATTTGCCACTTTCCAAATCTAGATGAAACAGTGCATTCCTGTGAAAAACAAATGTAGAAATTTGAGAGAAGGTAAAGAATTGACTGGGCAGTCTACTGTCCATGTATTAAAGTGGCCATATGGATGAGAATTTGGTATTTATTTTGGATTTTTATTTGATAAAACAGCTTCACTATGTTTTTCTACATGAAAAAATAATGCGAAAGAACATATACTAAGTCCATGTTCATAACTCAAAACATTGCAAAAAGATGCACAAAGTGTAAAAAGTTTGTTATTGTACGTACAATAACAAACATTTTACACATTGTTTAATGTTTTGCCGTTTATTGAGATGTGAACATGGACTTGGTATATGTTATTTCGCATTATTTTTTCAAGTAGAAAAACATAGTGAAGCTGTTTTATCAAATAAAAATCCAAAATAAATACCAAATTCTCATCCATATGGCCACTTTAATGAATTATATTCACGTTAAATTTTGATCTCATTTGTCACAAAAGTTTTTGATTGGACAAAATATCAATTCAATGCAATTCAAATACAAAACTTTTGATTGGAAAATATATCAATCCAATTCAACTTAAATACAAAACTTCTGATTGGACAATGTATCAATCCAATTCAATTCAAATGCAAATGTCTGATTGGACAATATTTCAATCCAATTCAATTCAATTACACACCTTCTGATTGGACAATATATCAATCCTAGTCTGTATGGCTCATGAAACCAACCAACAAAGACAACACCCTTGTCACCTGGGGACCATATTGCCTGACAGGGAAGAGAATATTAAGATGAATATATTATCACCTACAAAGACACATACTAAACTTCCATTTCATATTTATCTTCATTATTAATATTTGTGGTTGTGGCTGTTGTTGTTGTGGCTGTTGTTGTTGTTGTTGTTGTGGTGGTGGTTGTTATTTCTCTGCATGAACCTATGAACACTTTTGATATAATAACATACATAAATGTCAAAGTAAAAACGGACTTAGTTCTATCATTGAAAACATCTAAACTAGTTGTACATATGTGTACAGTGTACAATCTACATATGTGTACAGTGTACAAACTAGTTGTACATATGTGTACAGTGTACAGTGTACAATTTCTCTAAATCATTTCAGTATTAAGGTACACAGTGACATAAATATTCATGGTATCCTGCTTGACACAAACAACACAATGAATCTCTTGTTTTTTGCTTCAATGCCCTACCTGTCCTGCTGAAATATCCTCTGGTACACCTGGCAGTACTGTGACATCATCATTATTAAGATCAAAGACACACAACACTGGGTGAGACTTGGATACTAACTGTTCACCCCAGTCATCTTGAAACACAAACTGGTCTCCCTGTTTATTAATCAGAGTGAAAATATTAATTTGAGTGTGTGGTGGAGCTATGTAGTATTGAGTATCAAATCAAAGCATGTGAAGAAAATTACTCTTTTGGGTGTTGTTGTTAGGATGTATCAATTACCATCAAACCAACAAGAAAATGTTCTGAGGAAATATACAAAATCCTAAGCAGCCAAATTGCCGTACAACAACCGGATTATATGCAACCAAGAATTAGAAAAAAACTAGAAACCAATATTGCCAATGTCACACAAGACTAAGTACAAGCAGCAACTCATCTAGATTTAGGTATTTCCCAAGGACACTAAGGCACTTTGAGGGACAACTCAATTCCTTCAGGGCATTTCCAACATTACAGCAATTCAAGGATAATATCGAACCTACATAACTTGTGCAAATCTTGCTATTGCACATATACAAATATAGATCATAGAAAGTAGATGTATGCAGGTGTGTTTTGTTGGTAGCACCCTTGTCTAGTTGCTGAATAGGTTTTGACAGATTTAGCATAAAAGTAGAAGCAGAAAAACTTAATTCAAGTGGCAGGATATGATTATCATGTTTCATTAATTCAGTTACAGCTATTTGTTGTGTCATATGCCATGGTACATGTAGCTCTAGTCTCTGTACACTACATTTAGTATCCATACATTGGATAAAATCAAGGAATACAAAACAATACAATACAATTTACAAAACAGACACATATATAAATACTGTTGCCCCATTCACTATCAAATCAAAATGATACAAATATTACTTTGAGTAGTGAAACTATGCTGGAATGGATACGAACTTTCTCATGTATGGAACAAATCATAATATTCAATTGATTATATTTATATATCATACATGTATGGTAATATTCACCCTGAAGACTTGAACAAAATATAGAGCAAATACACTGTTGATATATTGACAGAGTGCTTACTGACGTGACATTTTCTTGGCACATAGTTGTAAACCTTTTTGAAGACAAACAATTTTTGACATTTTGGTAGTAATTTATCATGGTGGATCAATAATAAGAAACTGTTGACCTTTGAAAGGGGTGTGGTAGTTGACAAGTGCCTTACAAGCTGACACAATATTGGTACTCCCTTTCTACACTCTTTTAACTACGTACCTATATTGAAATATTTGGGAACTTGTTTAAATGTGTGCTTTCACCTACATGTATGTTATAATTACTGTAAATGTTAACAGTGTCTAATTATGGCAGTATATACATAATTCAAATGAGAGTCAGAAAATACTTGCATATCTTTTGGGTTTTAACAAAAAAATGCTATTTATAATTCCTTGGTTTAACAGTACAACGTTTTAATGTTTTAGACTACTACAAATCTGAAGAAAAAAAATTTCTTGAAACAATATTCAGCATCAATGGAAACTCTTTGGACATTGGCAGTGTTTTCTGATCTCGAGAAAAATGAAATATCTATAACAAAATCACACAGGTAAACAGCCCATCATATTAATTCCTATTGGGAGAATAAAGTAGCAGCAACCCAGGAAAAGAAACTTGTTTGTCCTACATTAGTCTAGGAATCTAAAGTCTTGCCTGATTCTGAATACACATATATATAAATTGCAATGACGTCTTGCCTCAACACTAATCTACAAATTGAAAGTCTTGCCTGAATTGGTTCTTCTTTCTTGGTGGAAGCATCACCAGCACCTTCTTGTAACTTTGTTTCAAAGTATGAAACTGTCTTTGGTAATTTCTTCTCTGCTACATAAAGTAGTTTATTTTCATTTGCTGACCACTGAAGACATCCAAACTGATCTGTAAATGTTGAAACATAGGTAAAATATTCTATACTTTAATAACCAAAGTTTTAAATGACCATTTTGTACACTACAAATTAGAATCATGAGCTCTAAATATTTTTTTCTTCAATTTGTACAAATATCCAATAGTATAATATTATGGTATATCTAAGGGTATGTCATTGCAAATGTTGCTACTGCAGCCCAGATTTTACTCCTGACAAAACTTCTAAATAGATAACCTTGATGTGTACAAAAGATGTATTAAACGAGAGGGAGTTCTACCTACCATCTTCATAGACTTTGCCATGTTTTTCTAGAGCCAGCAGATCTACATTCTTAATTTTACTAAGAGTGCTCCAAACCTAGCGAAAAAAAATACATTAATTGAAAATCATGCAAACGAATCTCAGTTAAGAATATGACAGAAGCACATGACACACGAGTGCATGTGTGGCATACTCAGGGTATCTGAAACTGCAAATTTCCATACAAAATCATAAAAATCATACAGCGTGATCACACAATTTTGTGTGTGGTGAACGATCGCGTCCTCATTTGCATGCAGGTATCCAATAATGTTTTCTGTATTGCACTGCAGCATTGAAAATGCAACTTGTATGTGCACACACCAGTGCAAGTAATCTCTGGTACCTACGTAATGATATAATATACATCGCTAATCATGTTGTTATCATCCCTAATTGTGAAAAGGGATGAAACGAGTAGACACAATGGCTTATCAATAGATGGGCATCCTGGGAACTCCTCAATGGAGTGTTATTTTTTTAAATAAAGAATTACATGGATATTTGAGGAAAGTCATTCATGGTCCTAAGTCAATAACTACATACTTGCTCAAAACAAAATACCTCAAAACAATCAAAAACATGCATCTGAACACAACAGTAGGTAACTTGTTGGGTTGTTCATATTTAATATACAATACAATACAATACTGGGGAATAATTTTTCAGTGCTGTTCTTAATCTTATGTCTGTCATTCATACATGTATGATATGGACTTTTTTTAAATAGGTAGCATCTAAATGTTGATAATACAGGAAGGAAAGTTTTCATATTGATCATTCACCTCCAAGAAATGTTTATCTTCATCTCCTTTCTTTGGTGGAACTTTCCGAATCACAGCAGTCAGCTTTCCAGAGGGAGATATGCTTCTCAATAATCTACATACAAAACAAAAATTTCTCATCACTCAAAACTGTAGAATATTAACTCTATATAAAATATCTATAGCATAAAAAAGACTTCAGCATGAGTGGGTAGGAAAATTGTCAATTAGAATGTGCCATCAGACTGATTCCTTTGAGTTGGCAGTTTAGATATGTTGTTATGCTTTAATATTGTGTAAAAGTCAATACAAAACAAATGTAACCTACAAGTTTGTAAATGTGACTTTTTCTAGTTTTGAGTAATACCCATTCTGCAATATACAAAATCCTAATGCTATATTCTCTTTGAAAAGTTAGAATGAGATTTTGTTATTGACTGTTTAACACCTGTCAGAAAAATGGAAACACAAAATTTCAACTTTAATTTCTTGAAAATTTAAATTGGGTCTATGTTTTCAATTCGTTATCCCGGCTTTCCTGTCACTTTCAATGCTTAATTAAGAACTGATTTGAGCCCTTCAGTACATTTTTTTTTCAAATTTGCTTAATGGACAATTTCACAACTATACTTACTCATTATTTTTCACAATAGGTGAATCATTTCTGATAATATCCTTTCCACACAGCACTGTGTGATTTCTTTCGAATGCAGTGTTTTCAGATCTTTCCAGATCACGCTGAGACCATTGAGAGTTGACATTGCAATGATTATCATGCTTCACAATTTTAGCACTAACAACTCCTGCTGCTTTGGTACATTCTCTGTAAACTTGGATGGCTTTCTCTACACCAGCCTATGGGGAAAAAATAACTCTATCAGCTTAGCATGTAGCAAAACAAATGTCATGATGCAAATTTTACATACATCTATTTTATGCTCTACAGCAACCTTTCCCATCTAAATCCAGTTCAACTTCTTGGGATTACACTTACAGAATTACAAAAAATTAGTAATAAAACATCTTTTATGGAAATTTCAGGTTTGTATACATTTGGACACTCAGTGATGTTACTTTGATTTGATTGTATCATTTCACTCCATTTAATTGGTTTTTTTTTATATACGTTTTATTCTACAAGTGTAATTGTAAATTTGCCAATGTATTTAATATTTAACTGTCATCATTTATCACCACCACAACCACCATCCCACCATTACCGTCACAATCACCACCACCATCATCACAATCACCATCACCATCACTGCAATCATCATCATCATCATCATCATCATCATCATCATCATCATCATCACCACCACCATCACCGCAATCATCATCATCATCATCATCATCATCATCATCATCATCATCACCTACATCATCTGTCACCTACACCATCTGACTAATTTTAGTAGGGATATCAAAAGTGATTGTGTCACATGATGTAGGTAACTGACTTTTCACAGAGTAGAGACCACAAATCCATTACCGATAATAAAGAAAGCTCATTTAAAATAAACATGTTTTCATTGCCTTGTAATCTTAGAAATATCTAAAATGTTCGTTTGATAACTGTCCAATGACAATTGTTTGATTCAATAATTTTTCACAACTTCCATTAAAAATCAAATTTACAATATCAATACTGTGTACCACACAAAAATGTAGTATATAATTTATTATTAGTTACTATACTGTATACATTTAAAAAAAATCATACAGTTGATTCGAGTGCCTGTGACACTCCATACTCTAAGTTATACAACCATATAATCTTTCATTCATAGGAGCCGGTTGTTCTCAATAATCTCATTCATGTTTCAGCTTGTCTATCTAATTTAAAACAAAATAAAACAATCAAATGAACAATTCACAGATAACTTACCGAAGTAGCTCTTGCAGTAGCCATATTTGATGTTGTACACAGACGACAACAAAAGCTGGGGTCACAGGTCAAGAATATCCGCGCCTTGCAGACTGAATATTTTGAAACGTGAAACCCACCTGTCTGTTAAATCCCCGATGAAAAATTCAACAGGAAAAACTGTAGTACAATTTTGAATAACGTTTTTCAATCAACTTTAGTCATTGTTTTCGCGAAGTGGTGTCAAAGGTTAAGGCGCATGATCAGTCGTAACACCGAGGTTAAAATGGCAGCCTCCATAGCGAGAAGAGTGTCCGGCTTTCGAAATATCCTGTTGCAGAGATATTTGCACTCAAATCAATGTAGGTACACTTCATTTACTGAGTTGTGTTACGACTCTCTGAAACTAAATTATCAAATGTATATACCGATAATAGATAACTGAATGATGTGTACTGATTTTCCACTGCTGACAGTGCTGTACCGCGCAGCCCACATGTGGTGTAGCAGCTTGCAGACGGAGCGAAACGCGTGCACCGTTTACAAGTAGGACTATCCATATTCCTGCTTGCAGACGGACTAAGCTTAGTTGGCACTTGATTCTGGCGATGTTTATCTCCTTCTTAGAGCCACTGACAGAATCAAGTCCTGCACTCCGTCTGCACATCCAAGAGTGAACTTGAAGAGAACCAAGTTTGCGTCACTTTTGTCAAGTTTTGATACATTACATGTATTGTATTAATACTAGTATAGCCACTCCGTTTTAGCATATTCTCATGTATTCCGAACCCTCTTCAGGTCAAGCTCTTGTAAAAGATAATGGCTGTCGCAGGATTGGGGTTAAATTATCATCAATGACGTATCACCCACGATATCATGAGCAATTCACAGTCAGAACAGATAGCCACCAATGTTTAGTTGCCTTTTAGTCTAGCGTGAGGCTTTGATAAATCATGGATGTATTAGTGAGATCTCACTAATACATCCATGGATAAATGTAGTGAGCTTTGTCTCTCCCCCCCCCCCCCCCCCACACACACACACATTTATTGTTCCTTGATTTGCACTATGCATTTTAAACCCCGGAACGGAAAAAGCTCAACATCAAAACTACAACGCTACAATTATAGCAGCTATTTTTAGACCTGTTTGCAGACGGAATACAGTAAGTCAAGTTCAGATTCTGACGATGTTCCTCTTCTTTCTATGACACGAGGGACATCATCAGAATCAAGTTCTGTACTCTGTTTGCAAGCAGGACTAAGTTGTCTTTAGCCTAGCATCTAGTCATGTGGGGATTTTGACTATGGGTAGCCTGTTCACTGCACTGTTGAGATAAACATCTTTAGCTGGTCATACCCCCTAGCCCTCATATAATAGCTGGCTATTTGGCACGACCAGCTAAAGAATTGATCTATCTGAACAGTGCAGTGAACAAACTGCTTTGTTGGAGACAATAATCAAAATCCCAACTGGTTACTAGGCTTCATTTTTGTGTAAGTTGCTGCATGTCCTGTGTCGAGGTGCTATTGAAAAGGCTGTATTCCAAAAGTTCATTTGCTGTCCAATTTGTGAATTCTATGCATATGCAAATAAAGACATCTCATTCTCATACAAACCAGGTTGTTGTGGGCTAAGTCAGTCAACTTCCAGGAATTACAACAATACCAGGTATGTGAGCAATTGCCATACTTTGATATCATACAATTTTGCAATCTAAATAAAGAAAAAATTCCTATGATTTCAAACACTGTCGACCAATAGTACTCTCCCAGTGGTGACAGTAGCATGTAACATTTGCCGTTTAGTTATTATATATTATATTAAAAAATAAAGTAATGTGCGTGAATATTATTATGTATTACACAAGTTGTTTTACTGAAGGTTAGTATCACTGAATGAGGCCCTTGACATTTTGCAGAAAAAATGTTCACGTGTATATCTTCAGCATTCAGGTTTGCTAGATAATCCAATACAATAAACAATATTGTCATATTTTCACCATATTCTATTCATATGGTTTTAGTATTTATGTCAGAGGAAAGATGTGTACAGTCCTTTGCCTGTGGAAATCTAAACTTGATTATGTGATTTATTGACAGTTCTACCAAACCACAGGTTGTTGTGTCAAGAAATGGAGAAATGATCATCTGTTATCACCCCTCAGAACAGTTCCCTTATGAACACAGCCAGGTATATAGCTGTTTTGGTATTAATTTAAATTACATCATTTGTTAGCTAGAATGTGTGCATTGCCTATTACTAAAACATTCTACCCGATGGCTTTCTTTAATATGAAAACATTCTGCATCAAGTGATTTTCCCAAATCAAAATATTCTGACACAGAACATGATTTTAGTATGTGCATTTTCAAATTATACAGGGTAAACAAATCCACTGGTCCTGGTCCGGAACTAGCAATTTTTTTATTTTTATTTATTTATTTTTTTTTATTTATTTATTTATTTTTTTTTTGGGGGGGGACCACACAAATATTACCTTGTCTGGTCCATTGGACCAGTACCTTACTGTTAATAACTATATTAAAAAGTCATCTGAATATACAGATTCATAGGCAAGATTTAATGTTTCACATTAGCGGGACCTGGGACCACTAATTCTTTCAGCAGGACCATTGGATTTTCTAAGTCACTGGTCCGGAGACCATCAGTTCACAAAATGATTTGTTCACCCCTGAGATATGCAGAAAGTGATACTTTGTTGATGAAAAAAACTCAAGATGTTCTCATTTTGAGAAGAAAAAAATTCCTTTTAAATTAATGAACTGAAAATTTCTTGTGGGCTTTACAGACCTAGTGACATATTTTCATGTTGTGTTTTTAGCCCATACCAAGGCCAGACCCAGCAAAACCAGAGCAAACACATGAAGAAGTCTTAAGACTTAATTTTGTAAGTAATATATACAAAGAAAGAGCTGGTCCCGATGAAGAAGAATTGGCTGAAATGTTTTATACAACAAAGCACAGATGGTTTCCACAGTAAGTATAAGGGATGGGACATGAACATAAAACTGATATAGATAGAAAACAAAGTCTTATCCCACTAGATTAGTATTAGAACATGAAAGCCAAAATGTCAACCATTCTTAGAAAAAGTATTAAAATTTAGGTGTGAAAAAATAGCTATTGGGCAGAGCTTTAGAGAGTTTGTCCAAAACAAAAGAGTAATCCCATGTAATCCTCATGGTTCTGCTAATGTGAGAACCCGGGATTGAAACCATGGCCTTTTAAGGAAGTCTGTACGATACAAGTTTGCGAGATAAACAAGGATCACTCCAATTGCAGTATGAAAATAACTTGAAAGCAGGTCTTGAGAGTAATGGATTGAATTTGGCAGTGATACAAGAGGAAACAACTGGTTCCAATAAATGGGCTCTTTAATAAAAGATGTACCATGTGAAGGCTCCCGCATGTTTTGTATACTTATGATATACTTATAACATACTTATAATATATGCTGACCTCATATGATGCCCAGGCATCAGCCTGCCCTGAATAAGAAGGCTGGTGAGTGTGGAACGACGCAACATATCTTACAGTTTATACTTCAAGAGGACAGTGATGAAATAATAGCAAATCAAGTACCAAACATAAATCTAGAACATGCTTACTTACATAATTCTGACTTCAAAGTTGTAATCTCTTGAGCATAAAAGGATAGATCTATATTTTCAAAACCTGCTATAAATTTAATAAATGCATCAATCTTAAAAAAAAAATTTGTGTGTACAGAATGTACTTATCACACCCGTCATCTGATTAGTTTGGAACTGTATAGTGATGTCAAGTGGTCATAGCTAGACATTTATAGAACTTTGTGACTACAGAACTATTAAGAAGTTTCCTCATAAACGTTATGCACAAGAATATCAAAATAATATTTTCCAATTCTTTGTTACGTTAATTGTTTTGTTTTTTCTTAGGAATCAGAAAGCGAAGTGGCAGAAAAAGAATCCACCACGGGACAGAGAAGGTTGTTGATGTGCAGGAAGTTGAGAAGTTTTATCACAGTTATAGCAGTAGTGAAGTGTGTTTCCTCATTGATATGAAAAAGATAAATTATTGAATATATTCTCAAGAATGTTACGTCCAATTAAAGTATCATTAGGATGTGATATTTCTAGGCCTGATAATAAATACTGTGTTGCCGTCTATAAATACAGCAAACAAATACCGAGCATGGTTTCTTATACAAATTTCAAGGTGCTTGTAGTGTTTGTCTTTACCATGAAACAAGGACTGAACATTGTGTTGTCATATGACAAGTTTTTCTCATATTGTGATCCTCAGTGAACATGAGAATTTGTAATCGCCCATATGTTCATTTGCCAGAATACCATGCTTTAGCTGAGAGGCTATCCCTGGCTTCAAATCTCCTCTCACATCTAACTCAATGAGGTCCTGAGATGACAATTCAATTTCAAACAAAGCTACCCACACAGTCATTTGCATGAATAATTTTTGGTTCATGATTTTCTTATTAAGCTATTTTGGGTGCAGAGAAATCTTGAGATTCCAAGCCATGGATAACCTCTAGACTAGCCATGCTGTGGATTTATAGTATAACAATTATGAGAATTCTTGTCTTTTTATTTACGTGAAAATAAAACAATACATAAATCTTTCTATTTCTTTCTCTGATTCCTTCTTTCACTTGTAGTGCTAAAAGAGGAACACAAGTGAGTCTGATTTTATATTAACTGCATTTCTTATGCTTAGGAAAAACGAAAATTGCTGTGCCTCGCTAAAAAGAGCTGTGAAAATTGGCAAATCTGGCTAAGAAGAGACCCAAAACTGATGTGGGGCATCATTGGAAGTAAACAAAGTTGGGAGCTTCATACTGCTTGAATCCTTACCCAACCTCAACTCGGCCCAACCATGTAGTATCGCATGTGACAATCCAACCGCAGTTGACAAACTGATTTCCCTTTAATATATCCTACAGTTGTTCCACCTGTTGTTCACTTAGTTCCTATGCTTGCCTTCTTACTGCTCATATTCCGTGAGACATCACAGACTTCCTTTCTGCATTCAACGCTGCCTGGAATTCATAACAATTTTGGCTTGTTTTATGTATCCAAAAAGTTTAAACAGAAAACCGCTTCTTTTTCCTTGCCACAATGGCATCCACCACTTGTAGGTTTTAGTATTTCATTCACCTTTAAATACACTCTCTGAGGCCAGGTTTGTTATTAGGAAAATAACATGATTTGGAAATGAAATTATTGACCAGTGGAGTAAATGGAAACGTACAGAATAATCAAAAGTATGTACGAGAATATAAACTAAAAATGGTTTAACGACATGTTTTTACTCCAATACTGGTGGTCAAACAAGGCTGTAATTTAAGCCGTATTTTGTTCAATTTATTTCTTAGTGATGACTTGCCCATTATTTTTAACCCTAACAATTGTGACCCACCAACATTGAACAATATACCTGTCAAAGCCTGATGTATGCAGATGATATTGTCATTTTATCAAAGTCAAAGGAAGGGTCTTCAGAATAGTATTGACAAATTCTGCAACTACACAAAGAAATGGCACTTGACAAAACAAAGATATTCAATAAGTCTAATAGACTCCTTACTAATAATTTATTTTTCTACGAAGGAAAAGAACTTACAACTGTAAATATAGGTCTAATTCTTAGTCCTAAAGAAGTTAGTATGAATAATCTAAAACATAAAGTTAGGACTCAAGGCCTTATTCTCATTGAAATCTAAATAAGTTCCCACCCAAATCTTAGTATTCCAGTAATGTTGACAATTTAACCCACCCTATACTATCTTTAACTGTGATGTGTGGGTAGTGAAAGTAATATGTCATCTAAAATCGAGGATGTACACTTGAGTTTCTGCCGTTTTCTCCTAGGCATCCTAGGCATATATATTAGAAAACAATTATTGAAATATTATAATAATGCAATTGATTCCAACAATCTATGGGTCGGTCTACAGATGGATTCCATGCATGAAAAATATACTCCCACCATGGAGGTATCTCCCACCAAGGACATTAGATAATTTTGCGACATTGCTCTGACATTGCTGATACATGTGTCTTAGTGATTTTTCCTTGACGTCCTGATTGGGTCATTTGCATATTCAATTCATTTGCATGTAAGTCAGAAGCAGCAACTGACTGGCATATTAAAAATGAACTTCGTAACATGAAGAAACCCCAGAATCCGGAATTGTCGCCATTTAGTTTTTGAACATGTGCACTCTCCTCATTGAGGTGGATGCCAAACACAAGAGATCGAATCGGTTTATTATATTATTATGGTAAATGAATAAAACTATTTCTTAACATTGGAAATTATGAAATAAGTATTGAGGCATTATTTTAAAGTGGTGTAGCAAAATTGAGACTGGTTTTTATATCTTAGCAATGTTTCTTATTCTTATACTAAGAAGTTTTGACAACTGTAGACTTGTTGTTATCATTTATTTTTACTATTATTTTTATTGTATTCATTATTTTGACGCGTCAGTGATTTTAACTGTTGGGGCAGCTAGAGATATTAACAATACATCAGCATCTCATTAAGTTATCCAGAAGTTATTTTTAATTTACTAAATACTGTCACGGAAAGTTGGCGGGTGTTGAGCGCCCGGATGCTTGTTTTTTGGCTTGTCTCATCACCTCAGTACCTTACTGGGGAGAGGTCGGATATTTCCCTGGTTCTCAGGTCTGGATATCCCGTGTCTTAGTCGCCATTCCATTCTTTCTTTCTCAAAACCCCGTAGCTTGCACACTTCTTTTGAAAATACAATACTAGAGTGATACAGAATTATGTAAAACATAATATCGTACTAATCCCATATATTATCATGCATTATATATCATTTCCTGACGGTGTCTTCACGTTGAAGCTGAATGTCAGCATGGCACCTAGATAAGAGAAGGATGAAACTAGAGTTAGGGCTTTGTAATTGTGCAAAACTTGCGGTCAATCAGAAATTGAAAGGGCACCGTTAGATACAGACGTGACAGGGGTTGGCCGATGCGTTATGGCGTATCATACACAGACTAGTGACGTATGTGAATAGCAGATTGTGTACTTCTGATCGAACTCACCTATTGAGGAGAATGCGGCACACAGAAAGAAGAGACCAACCCATCCTGTGAGTGTAAGAAGACTATTGGCAATAATAGTACCCATCACTGATGACACAGTTATCGCCGTAAACAAACAACCATAGTTCATTCCCATGTATTCTTCACCAAACGACCTAAGGTGTAAGTGGAGCAGTGGGTGAAGCTTATTTTAGTACTGATTTTCATCATTATATAATTTCATACAGGCGCCAATGGTATTGTAACACAACTGTTGGGGTGAATCACTACATGACAAAGTTGACCTATGCTAAATCCTACACGTTGGAATTACGGAATAACAGCGAACTGCTCGTAGCATCAGGAGCCATAGATGCGGTTCCCGTTAACCACAGAACAATATCTAGAGTCCGGAGTAACTTCCAGGGTCTATGCTGAGACTCTTTTTTTTTCAGCCAAATTAATTCGTATCTCCCAAGACCTTACCTAGGTGTATCGTTATTTGGTAACATCTTACTGTATTAACTTTCCTCTATCCAATCGTGCGATATTTTGATAGGAAAAAATACTTCATTACTGTAGTACCATTCAAGTTGTATTCTAAAGACGTGGACGTTACATACTGAAACGGGCCAAGTTTGTGACTCTTTCTTTTAACGTTTCCCCATGTCATCTCGTAATCAAGAGACATGCAACATGTATGTATGTATGTATGTATGTATGTATGTATGTATAAAAACCTAGTAGATAGCGCTCTGTCGTTTGCGGCACAATCGATACAAGAACAACTTATCCCTCATCTTTAATACCTATCGATATCTGTCCTAAGTTGTCATGTAAACTTTTCATTGAGCATGAAGACTTGTTTAAAATGGCAATTCCTACATACCTGGCAGTTGTAGAGGGAAAAATAGAAAAGTTTCCAGAAAAAGTGAAGAATATTGCACAGATCCAAATGAAGAACATCGCTCTATTGGCGTGTTCACTTGCAATCAGTGTTAGCATCAAAATAGTATTTAAAGAACACAGAATAATCATGGCGACCTAGAGGTAAAGACAAATCAACCAAAAGTCAAAACGCATTCAAAAAGTATAATGTATTGTATGATAACATTTGTCTTCCGATGAATATACGTTTATTTGAATTTTAGTCAGTTTTATTCGGTGTTTGGAATCACGCTGGACTATGAGTCTGGACTCCAGCCTGGGATAACGCTATATAATGTGTGACATATTCCACGAATTGTTATACCGTAATACAAAAGATGTCGAATTTGAATCTAAACATATATATAGTTCAATCGTTATATTCGTGTTCCACGTTTAATTAAAATACAGGAGATCGAACAGTATACGATAGGCCTTAGTTGCCTGGTGAACCCCCCCCCCCCGGGGGGGGACTGAGTTAGCGTTCATGTTGATAAAATGACAAAGCTCGAATACGTAATAAAATGGCTCACTGAGTTTCGCTCAAATTTCATTCCTATCAGTCATGGTTAGACGCCCTGACTTCAGAAGCTTCTATACATCAATTCGATACTTACTCGAAACGAAAACCTATCTGCAATATGTCCCCAGAATATACGACCAACGCTGTTACCTACGGAGGCAAAAGATCCGACCAACGCCAAGAAATGGTCGTCATCGATGAAACCCTCTCCAAAGTCCTGATAAGTATAGAAGGTATGGTTCAACATGGTGAAACAATTGTAACACCAATATTCAATTTACAAGAGTAATACATCGTTTTAGACAGCTAAGTAACAAGATATCACACGTGAAGTACTTGATACATATAGCTCATTAACTAATCCTAAAAAATTGATACTTCGATTACTACAAAATATGTTAATCACATGAGATGAACCTATTCGACAGATTGACAAATTGAGTATTAAATAAAAGAGTATATAAACACGGTAATTTACTTTATATAGTGCTGGCACTAGACTTTGGGTTTGGACGTTGACAAACAAAATACAATAAAGCGTCCAAAAAGCTCTTGTTCGAATGATTTCAGCTGGTTTCAGGTTTTGTCCACTCCATCGATCATCTTTATTTTCCTCGTTGTTGGATTCCAGTAGTTGTGTCTCTGGTGATTCCCCTTGTATAGAACAAACCTGCATTGTAAAGAGTCTGATTTTAGTTCGATCGCTAGTCCTAAAATTACTGTAAAAATGAAAACCGTGATACTTGCTAACGATGAACTGAAACAACTGAAAGTTGGATTGGTGGTTTTAAAAAAAATATTACAAAGGATGCGAAATCTTGGAACCTGTAGTGTGTTTGTGTGTATATAAAATGACTGTCAGTATGTCTGTCTGTATCTGTCTGCCTCTCTAAAGAAATGTCTGTCTGTCTGTCTGTCCGTCTCTCAATATCTGACTGTTCGTGTCTGTGGTAGAGCTATGTTAGACTGTTTAGATGACGTACCTCATTAGTTGGGGGATTAACCAACAGCAGACAACCTACAATCTGAAGAGCTGCATAGCAACCACCCATTAACAGAAAGCAATATGGCACCCTGTCCAATAATTCTTTCTGGTTGAAATATCTGAAGGAATCATGATGTAGGAATGTGCATATGAAAATACGTTGGTTGGCAGTATAAATTTATCGACGTAACATTTCAATAATAATCGCCTTCTTCAATAAATTTATATAAATTCTCCCAAATAACGCGTACGACAGGTATTAGTCTAGGTTGGTAATGCATGCGTTATACAAGTTTAAACGGAAGTACAGCACATGAAGATACAGACTGTGTCTTTTTTATAATGATGTATGTCAAGATGGCATCGAAGATTGGATGGCGATGGATTACTCGTACTCACTTTTCTCCTGAGGGTGATTCCAAAGGTGATAAATTATCCGGGTTGATAAATGCAGTTTGAACTTGATTAAATATAAATGCGCCCCCACCAAAGCCGGCTACTATCATACCACAGGCAACCCCTTTCTTCTTTGGGAACCACTACAATGCAATGTATACGTATGTATGGGATATATATTGAATTAAGGTGAGATAAAAAGCAACAGTTTCGCATGTCGTGGTGTAGTAAAGAATGGATGAATGGACAGACAGACAGACAGACAGACAGACAGACAGACAGACAGACATACATACATACATACATACATACATACATACATACATACATACATACATACAGACATATAGACAGACAGGTAGGTAGGTAGGTAGGTAGGTAGATAGATAGATAGATAGATAGATAGATAGATAGATAGATAGATAGATAGATAGACAGATGTCAGTTTCTCATTAGAAAACTTAGAAAACCACATTGATAATGTGGCGTACATACTTGAATGGCGTCCATATGTATAAAACTAGTATATAACAGGCAAATGTGCGCTTTTATCAGAAATACTACCACTATTTTGCTATACAGGTCAAGGTCACGAAATTAAGTAACAGACATATGCCCCACAGAGTAAAACCCAAGTCATGATTGAAATGTCATCACTTTAAATGATTGACTCAGAAAGCTATGAAGATAATCCAAATTTGGCTATTTGACCTTGAAAAGGATTTTCAAGGTTAAAGGTCAAGGTCTCAAAAGAAAGTTCATATTTGCTAATGTGGGTGTAGGGTATTTGAAGGGTGTCATTCCGTATTACACCGCCAAAGTTATGATGCTTGCAACTTGTGAAATATTACAACAAATATGGCTGCCATTCTGCCATATTTGATTCAGTCACAACGGGAAGTGTATAATTTATGTCTCAAATAGTATGTGACCTTTGTGCCAGGCTTGGTTGAAATCAGCTTGTGCATGACAGAGATATGAGGGTGAATGAATGCATGCAGATCCATCCGCGGTACTCGTAGTAGGGGGCTAAAAAATAAAACACAAAGCTTACCCTCATTGCACAGGCCATAGGTGGCATATAAGCTATTCCAAGACCCATGCCAAACATAACACCATACGTTAAGAGTACTGCATAAAATGAATACTGCACAGTAAAATACGTCAGTGTTACTCCTACACTGAAATAGAATAGAATTATAAAGTACATATATAATGTGGCTATGTCCTGACCAGAACATTTTTCCATTTCTAGTAACTATCACCAATTGTGTATTGTGTATTTTGCTTCACTTTTTGATGGAATAAAGTATAATCACACCAATATAGTACAACATTATAGTGACATTCAGTGCATGCAGTGTGCGTGTCTGTGTTTGTCAGTGCTGGTAGTATGTATGTATGTATGTATGTATGTATGTATGTATGTATGTATGTATGTATGTACGTACGTGTATGTGTGTGGGTGTACACCTGAACACTTGCAGTAAATAATATACCTTTGTATCAATCCACCAATTAATGAAGGTATTCTTGGTCCAAATCTTTTTTCAAAGAAACCACCAAAGAACATCAAACAACCATGAAAAATGGCCGAAACTGTGGGTATCCATATTACTCGCTGCATTTCCAGAAACATGATGGGGGAAAAAATAGAGAAATAAGTCAATAAACGACCCCCGTCACTTTGGACAGAAGAACGGATGTTTACCAAAATATGTCCTGTTAAAACCACAAAATGGACTCGGACTTGTACTATGACTATCAGTGAAATGCCATGACGAGAGAACCTTTTCGGATTTACATGTAAAACGGGGAAAGATACGCAAAACATAATGCAAAGTCTGAAGCCAAATTAAAGTTGTGATTATTTTAATTATTTTTACTTGCCAAATATTTGCATTTTGGAAATGGCAAGACACGTTCATGTCGTTTAACTTTACATGTGAACTGTCGGCCAATAAACAAAATTTGGTTGATTCACAGTCGGCAGTTAGACTGCTCTTGCATAACTTCAACCGCATGCCTTCCTTACGCAAGTTGTCTTAATTCTGGTTCACTGTCACTCCAAATTGCACGACAATATAGAATTAATCACAAGTTACATGTTATCTGAAAACATCACATTTTTATAGTGGGTCTGAAGTGAGATTTTAGTGAGTACCAAGAACGTCCTGTGTTGTTACTTGCTGTGGAAAATCGCCCGGTCAAATGAGGTCAGCTTCAGCTTCTGGTCGAATCAGGATAGAGTATGCAAATAAGGACGTTGCGGTCTGGCTGATTATGTAGAAGGGGTGCAGAATTTGGATTTGAAGTTTACAACCCTGTTTCGAATAAACGCTTCTCACTTCATGCATTTGGGCGCCCAATGCGTAGAATTATGACTATAGCACATATTACATTGCTTGTTTGACGTTAATAGTGTCTTTTGAAAAGTGGCAGTTTACTTAAAGTCTCGTCGAATGATTTCCAATATGGCGTCGGTCATTATGCTCATTAACATATTCATTTTTTTTTCAAATTACAAAAAAAATCATAAAAAATAAAAATGAAGATGTGCTGACTTGAAATTAACAAACCAGAGTAAGCTACCCCCTGCGCATCAACACACCAGATATCAAAGCAATCTGACAATAAGTTTTCACGGAGATGATGAAAATGACATTTTATGAAAAAAAATCATAAAAAATTGAAAATGGCACAGATCAACTTGGCATGAACTAATCTGAATAGCCTCCCCCCAGGGAACATGCACACCAAATATCTAAGAATACTGACTGTCACTTTCGGAGAAAATAATGAAAATATAAAAGTTTGACGGACACCTATGATTCACTCAACTCTCTATACTACCTATACCTAAAGCTACGCTTTCAGCTTTCGCTGACAGCGGAGCTAAAAAACTCTCTCTCTCTCTCTCTCTCTCTCTCTCTCTCTCTCTCTCTCTCTCTCTCTCTCTCTCTCTCTCTCTCTCTCTCTCTCTCTCTCTCTCTCTCTCTCTCTCTCTCTCTCTCTCTCTCTCTCTCTCTCTCTCTCTCTCTCTCTCTCTCTCTCTCTCTCTCTCTGTTTTTTTTTATTGATACTTATAGTATCATCATTAGTTTTTTTTATTACCGTATACGTGAGATCAGATGGGTGGCTTCGTTCCCTGATGTATGACGTCATATATGGAGAAAGGTTCCCTAATATGATGAGGTAAGACAGGTTATTTCAGACATGTTAAAAGGTACACTAATAATGATGACAAAGAGGTTAGCATAGCTTTAGAAATATGCACTAAACATTACTCACTTGAGTCAGAACGTCTATTTCGACTCAAAGTCATACCAGTGCTGTCGTCTCGCTAAATTTGATTTTTGTAACAACATTCCTCAGTTGTGTTTATCCTTCAGATGGCCCTTGTTTTAAAAACGTTGTTGTTTTCACGAGTTTCGCTACTTTACACCTGATGTGGTCAACACATCATATTTCAATAATCATGCACACTGCACACCACTTTTATAGAATTCCCACGTTTACCTTCCGTATGGGAAGATTATATATATAAAGGATGAATAGTATGTCGGTCTGTCTGTCTGTCTGTCTGTCTGTCTGTCATCGTTTTCTCAAAAACTGCTTGCTCAATGGAAACGAAATTTGGCGCACATATTTGATAAGGCAATGGCTAGAAATGATAAGGTTTTGGTAAACATGCCATGAATATTATTAGTTTTCGGTAATTTAGGCTATATCTTATGAATGAACTTCAATGAAATTGGATATTTTATGTACATTGATGATAAAAAAGTGCATGTGTCATATCATATAAAGTTTTATCATATAGCTTGTAGTTTTAATGACGCATTTGCATAGTTAAATGTATGTATGTATTCCGTATGCGCATGGACTTGTGCACGCCGAGCTATTCAGGGCCAAACTAGAAACTAGAAATTCGACAATTATGTTTCCCCCTGTGCTGTGGACTCGGTGACAGTTTTAAGTCCCACCCGTTTAGTTTGTTTTCTTCAACTAAGCATGTGAGGACAGGAACCCCTTTTTAATATCTCTGTCTTCCTTTTCACAAAATTGATTTATAAGTAAATACTTGCATCAAGGCATACAATATTCTTTGAAATCTCCAACACTACAATTGGAGTGACGTAAAACATGCATGATTTTGTTTCAATACCTTACCGATAGTATACATGGTTCCCAGTGAAATGTGTATCAATATTCCTCCAATTACTGCCCGCCATCCTTTCCATGTGCATCTACTAGTTGTATTTTTATCGTATATTGCCATGGTTTTACTTCGCATTTATATCATATCATATTATATGTATAAGAAACATGTGGCTGGAAAATTGTAATATAAAAATAACAGTGTGATCAGAAAAACATTTCAACAAATTTAGTCACATAAACCAAATTCAATCTCCACCGTGAATATATCCATTAAAACGCTACTCACTCGTACGGTTTATTACCCCTGTCTGTCTGTTGCTAATACTACCATGGACGTTGTCTATATATGATAGTAAGTGTCAATTTGCCTGCCCATTTGCTGTATTTGGAAGACCAATCTTCATGTATGGGACGTCCTCAACGTTTACCTCGGAATTTCTACAAACGTCAAACGTTCACCAGTGACGAAAGTTTCGATATTCATGATTGTCATTGTCATTGTCAGTGAAGTGACGCTCTTCCGAATTATCATCTTTGTGCCAAAATACACATGATTCTTGTTGATTACGTACAGCGCCAGTATACGGTGATACAAAGTTCCTTCCTGAACTTTGACAAAATGGATCATAATTTTGCAGAGCGCACAGTGACTAACGCTATAATTGAAAACTGTCAGTTTACGTCTACGAGTGAAAATCCAATGGACTTTGCCCCGTACAGCAGTGTAGCTGATTTCTCGTTTTGATTTATTAAAACTATAGAACTTTATTCAAAGATGTGTGACATAGAAATGAAAAGCAGGCACTTTCGTGAGTAGAGAAGGTGATAATTTGTATATTTCACATTTCTTTGACTGGAGCTACGAATCATATGAAAATACGTGCAAGATCGCATTTATAAATAAGGGAGTCTTCAGAAATGACAAGGGAAAAGGGCCGAGGGAACTTAGGAGGATCACATTTCACAAAGCGGTCGGGGGCATATTTAGGAAATGGAAATTAGGGGAGGGTCACATTTTACTTTGACTCATTTTTTAAAATCTAAATTTGCATTATTTTGTAATTTTGGCATGGTCCCAACGCTGCCACCAGATCCAAATCGTACTGCTACCACGCACCCCCCGCTGGAATCAATCGCTAGTCTGTTATTTTAATGTAGTGTAACATACAATTGTAAATAAAGAGACTGCAGGAAGGGGATACTGTATAATGTCACATATAAAAATCTCTGTGTAGTCTTTAACGGAGTGCTACGGAAATTTCCGTATTCATTTCGGGGGCATGACATATTTTGAGAGTGTGAGAGGGAGGATGCGAAAACAATTTGACCCCCCCCCCCCGCCGCCATAAACTTCTGCTCGTTCCCTTATATTAGTATTAGCAATGGAACTATTACATAATGACTTTTACTCTAAAATTTGATCTTCTGAAAACCTGTAATGCACTAATGGTCTAAAATTGGGTATTTGTTGTTGGTACAAATGTGTGAATGAAGCGGGGTATCAGGTTGCCAGTATTGACCGCAAACCCCCAGCTAGCAGAGCTGGCCACGGGTACTAGGTTGGTAACGCCCCCGGACCTGTATTCATTCGTATATACTAGTACTACATGTATAGTGCAAGACTAGTATAACTTGTATGTATGGTGACACAGCAAGTTATTATTCTCTAAAATCACTCATTACGCATGCCATGCGCTGTGGAAAGTAACAATGTAGACTGAAGATCGTCACTGTCACCACAAGTTCCACTAAAGGCACTGTACGCTCCAGTGGCACGGCCAGATCGTGCGACTCTGGGTCAGCTATGAAATGCAAATATGAGAGACCTTGAATCATTGCCTCGCTGTCATTTGACCATTCTCCCCAAGTTCTAATGAGTATGTTCCATTGATCGAGGTCTATATAAACTTACCTGAATTATCCTGTCACTCGCAATGTCAAAATGACGGACACGGTACAGCTAATGTTCCTAAATATATGTACGTCACGGTGCTGTATCTATCAGTAAGCGTTATCAGAGTGTAAGAGTTCGAAACAAACAACATACCGTAGCTCTACGGGAGTATCACTTGTCACAATGGTCGCATTCTCGCAAGCCAGAGTTACTATTTCTAAAATAAACTCTGTGGGAGGCAACAGGCCGTGGTTTGCGACGATGACTGGTCGTGGTCTCGTGACCAGAGAACAAAGGTTAGCAAGTCCTATTGAAAATAACAAAGTCAACTCAGTACGATTGAAATGGTCGAATGTTTACAAAGCGCGATTGTTTCGGGAAGGGATCCGGAGGGGGCGGGGGGGGGGGGGGCAGGCAACAGTTTATACATTGAACTTAATGCATTGTTGTGTGATTTTGAATCCCACTAAAGCCACCAGTCGTATCAGAGAACACAATGGTGATGTTGGTTACTTTAACACGTCAACAACGAAGAAATACATACATACATACATACATACATACATACATACATACATACATACATACATACACACGCACGCACGCACGCACACACACACACACACACACATACATACATACATACATACATACATACATACATACATACATACATACAAATTCCACCAACTTTTATTAAAAATAGATTCTTGGATCCTTTGTCACTACGAGTGACTATTAGATTCTTGGATCCTTGGTCACTACGAGTGACTATTTATACGGAGGGGTATAACTGTCGGAGACACTAACTGTGCATATTATGTGAACATTTGCGACATGAAATGACTACTAATATAAATGTATGTAAAGGTTTAGATAACACGGACAAATAGCAAATATGAACATGGTACCGAGAATGTGTTCAGACGTGAATGTATGAACAATAATTCTATGACAGCATGCAGTGGTCGTATTTTATGATTCTTTGTTAGCTTCGTTTATATGCAAATTGAAGTGGCAAAAATTAGAAGGTACAGGATGAGTACATTGCGAGTATTCAGTTTTGGATCATTTCATACAATTGAATTAACATTATGAAACTCTTTCCGATTTTTTTTTGTCAACATGGAAGCAAATAGCGAATCGAAGCGCGTTACTTTCTAACGTACAGAACTCGATGACAACCCACAAGTTCAAAAGTGCTGCACTTCTGTATATAACTGGTATGGATGGGACCATATTTTGAGTGGTTAAAATTCCTCGGAAGGGGTTTTATGGCGTTGTTGGCAGCTATATTCCGTCCATTAGGGGTACACCATTTTATTTCGGGGGGGGGGGGGCTGGAATATTTAGTAGAAATGTCCAACTCAAGACAGAAAAAAAGCATTGCAATTGTCTCCAGGGCATGAGCTAAATAAAATTGTTGTGCTGCAAGTGCAGAAACTAGCTACAAATGTCGAATTCCCAGGTGTATGTGTTTCTGGCACCTAAACTTTTCAATTTCTTGTCAAAGGTTAATACTAACTGTTGGAAAATGCTGGGAAATAAAAATAAAACGCTACTATCAAATCAAATTAGTAAGACTGACCTGACCTGTAAATTTTCATAATGATATAATAATTGTAATGGTATGGCGCGGTGAAATTCAGAGCATATATTTAAAAAATAATAGTTTGCTGTAGTATCCCTACTTGGCAAAAAAATTGCCGTCTAGCTGCTCTTGAAAAAGTTGGTGGTTGAAAAAAAAATTGTTGGGTCGAAATCCTCCAGGCGCCCCCCCCCCCAATCAAATGGTTTACCCCTCAGCGAATCTTTCAGCAAGTATCGCAATGTCTCATGAAGCTAGTCCTTTCCAGTTGACGTTTCTCGTAAGTCTAACCATTACTAGATAGTGCTATGCATCATATTGTGCCTATCCCGGGAATAGCTTATTTTACAAGCATGTCAGACAAACAAGTTAGGGACTACTACGTTCTTTTTGTATATAAACGTGGTTTATTTACCTAAATGTATATAAAGGAATACAAAATCTGTTAATGCCATTAAAAAAAATGCTGTCATGGTGGTTGAAAAAAAAAATTGTTGGGTCGAAATCCTTCAGCCCCCCCCCCCCCCCCAATCAAATGGTTTACCTCTCAGCGAATCTTTCAGTAAGTATCGCAATGTCTAATAATGGTTAATTCTGTTTGGTTAATACTTTTAAAACATTTCGGAAATCTGGTCAGGTACGGTTTTTAGAAAGTTATCTGGTTTTAATTACTCAATTGTACAAAGTAATAGTTTTAATGTTTGTCAGTTTGTCTATTCGTACTTTCAATGAAGTTTTGAGGAAAATTACTGTCAGTTTTTTAGACAGACTGTATTTATCGTGTACTCCTATCGTTTCAATTGTTGTGTCAAATATGATTTCGTCTATTAGTAATAGTATCTGTTGTGGAATATTTGGTGTAAGACGATTTAAAACTTCTTCTATTGTATGCATTTTTCTCTTCCTTACTGCCATTTAATTCTGTACATGGAAAGGTAAATAAATAAATAATAAAAAATGGGGACGTATTACATGTATAGTGGTCTTTATTTCTAGACCATCGGCCCATAATACAATGATGTATAAAAAAGTTGTAAACACATTGACAGGAAAAAATATTGAAATATAACGTCTGATCCGTAATATTGGACGCCATACACAGTAGTATACCACCTGTTCGTACACATCATATTTTTGTAGTATTACACATCATAGGGTGCAATATATCCAATCAAATTGATTTTTGGGTCCGCACCTAATAATCAGTGTCCCCAGTGAATCATGATTTCAACTTCTCACTCTACTACTTACAGATAAATCAGACCTCTAAATGACATGCGCAATGTCTAATTGGTATTTTAATATTTTTTAGTGTTACAGTATTTTATTCTTTTTAAAGTTGGTTGTACATGCTTGAGCGATAAAAAAAACATTACATGTACAGTTGGAGCAGGTTTTAACTCTCCTAGTGCTACCATGGGGGGGGGGGGCTCTACTATTAAAAGCTGTCTAGGTCTACATTGGTGTAATCATCAACACTACTTACCAGTCAGTGACAAATTTTAAACTACAACTTGTATATGTATGTCACAGTTGACCAAGAGTCGGAGCATACACACTTAAAGTTAAAAAAAAAACTTTCATTTACATGCACTACACATGTACAGACAGCTCAAACTACACTTTTTCTCGCCCTTTTATGCTATGCTATATATATGCTGAGCCATGATATGCTATATGCTATGATGTGATATGCCATATGCTAAGCTATGCGCTATGATATGTTACAGCTAAAACGACGTGGGCTTGATGTTTCACTCATGTAACACGACACTGATATACACCCTCAGACAATTTCTAATCCAATAGAAACAATTACAAAGGTGACATGCACAGTGAGGATGTAACAGTAGTCAAGTTAAAATTTTGATGTTAGAAAATAAACAATTCATTAACATCACCAAGTCCATGACTTTGTAATTATTTCACTAGAAGCCTGTTTTTTACTGTACCGTAACAGAATAGCAAAGCTTTGATACAGTTCAATACGATTGGGCAAAGGACTATGTTGTGTTTATTGTGTCTCTGTTTAACACTAGTACTGTTAGTGTAGAGTTGAAATATGTCTAGCTGTGTCAAAAACGTAATGTCCCATGAGTGAAACACCAAGCCTACATCATTTTAGCTATAAATGTTATGCTGTGCTGTGCTGTATGCTATGCTATACTATACTATGCTATGCTATGTTGAATGCTATGCTATGTTATGCTTTGCTATGCTGTGTTATGCTATGCTGTATGTTATATTGATATGCTGTATGCTATGCTATGTTGTATACTATGCTGTGTTATGCTATGCTGTGTTATGTTGTGCTATATGCTATCTTAAATACTATGCTATGCTAAGCTATACTGTATGCTATGCTGTGTTATGCTATGCTGTGCTGTATGCTACGCTAAATGCTATGCTATGCTATGTTATGCTATACTGTGTTGTGCTGTGCTGTGCTATGTTATGTTAAATGCTATGATATATGCTATGCTATGCTGTGCTAGCCATGCTATGCTATGAATGCATACATACATACAGGTCGTGTAGCCATGAACCAGGGGGTTCGTGTCGGGGTCATCCAACACATAATCTATAATTTCATAATAGATTTATGATGGTCATTTAATGTATTGCTGGTGAAGTGCTGGTAAAGTTTAGACTACACCCTTCACGTGCTTTGAATTATGACGCAAACTTGACACGCACGAGGAGTCATTTATAGTTTGGAACAAAGTGTATCCATGAATGTGTCCTTAGCTGACATCTTCGTAGTGCATGCACGTAATGTGGCCTTTCAGCTGATTCATCGCATATGGTAATTTCTTGGGTAATGATTAACATACTTTAATCGATATCGAGTGACAAATTTTGATATCGAGTATAATGACATATGCAAGGTCTTTCAGTTGGCTATGTGTAGAGGACTGTATCTGGCGCACCACCACCACCTACATATTACCAATGTATGTTTATGGTCACGTGATATAGAACAATGCAAAACCAACAACCGGAGCAGTACTTCCGTGTATGTGCAGTCAGCTTCCCACCATTTTCATGTTGAAGTCTGTGAGTATCCATGGCGTCAACTTGGACATGAAATGTAAGGATCAACTAATACTACGGATCACTTGGGGTGAACGTCTTCGACACTACCATTGGTTGTACAGAAAACAACTCGTATAAGTTAAAGAGGTATGTATGTCCTACTCTCTACTTAATGTTCGGCACCCCAGGACTGAACCATGACAATAATGACAGTGCAGTGCCAATGATTGGCTATATACGTATACATCACATAACACAGTCGTCGTACATATCATGACAAACACCGTATTAGCTGGGGTATTAGAAGTCGCTAATGATTATGAGGTCATTTATTTGTTGAAGTTGTGCACACATGGACATGTAAGAGTCGATCGAATGAGTTGGTGGTCGCTGTGTGCTCGGGAATACGGGTTTGAGTCATCGACGTAGTGAGACGATGTGTTTCGATTGTAACAGATACGTAGTATGTTTTCATAATTTATTATATCAACCATACACCCATCAACAGTGAACAGCAATATGGCTCTGACAGTAGGTGACCTATCAGGTTTATAAATTATATATAGCGAATCTGAGAGGGGTCGCCGGATCGGATTTCCTCGCTGACCATTTCTCCCATGTGTAGTTAATACCGTGATCATTACATGCGGTTCGCATCTCTAGTATTTCGCAAAGGTTGGAGATCAGAACTATATTGCAGAATGCTATATTGGATGTGAGACAAATAATTATATTATCTGCGCGACTGTATTTTCACAGTGGTCTAATAAAACACATACGAATGCAATGCGATACACGTAGTTTGGGGTAGCTTCTGTCAGTTCTGGCATGGTTTTATATTTACAATCGAGTTTGTAGTTAGTTATAAATATGCCAACACAACAATCAAATGCAAGACAGTCAAAGTGCACTTTTGACGTTATTATACTTCTGTCAACAGATAGAGGCAAATGTTTTCTTTGTACAACTAAGTTCAATGTCAAGGTTTTCGCGAAAACAGGAAAGCACATCTCCGGAAAATAAAAACGAAACTAATCAGTTAAACGTTACGGTTCGTTAAAATGTATATTGTGTGTAACTAGCTTGTTTTGGATAAATATTCCGGATGTGATCTGCAGTATTGGTAGGATAATTCGCAGAACTAACATCGGGATGATGAAACTCTATAAGAAAGGAAATATCATAAAACTCATGGATAAATATGATGCAGATTCATTTGACAGCATATACATGCATGCACGAGTAAAATTACAAATTTTGTACTGTACAAAATACTTGAATGAATCCTAACTTTAAACCCAAGTGGTGACACCTCAACCTGTTAGGTGTATTTAGATATGATGATAAAACACGGTATCGCTGATTCACAATACCAAGCATGAAAAGTTTTCATGAAATTTAACAGTGACTTGAATCATAGACAGTGGAGGCTCCACTATCTATGCTTGAATACAATAATTGGTGTGCTAATACTACAGGCTTGGTAGATAAAGTAGGTCGCGTGGTTTCTCGATCTCCAGGTACTTGTCGTGGTGTTATTTCCTTATAGCTACGATTTATCTCAATAAGCAGCAATAAACAAGTTGTTGGCTTAGTTGTACCTGAAGTACGAAGGTCAAAGCAATATAAGATTAATTGGTATATTGTACCTACTAGTCCACTGTGCGAGTTTTATTGTTGTTACCAACTGTGCCTGATAACAATACATAGCATTGCTACAAATCTCAATTCCTCATTTCTGTCAGCTAGAGAGCACCTTGCAATTGTATTCTTCCGTGTGCTGCTTGGCTGCACCGTGGGATGATGCTCCAGGGCAGGGGGTAGTCACTCAATGAAACGCGTATAATATCATAGGCAAGTTTGTAGAGTTCACATTGTAGGACAGCAGCTACATGTACTTCTCTTGCACTGTTCTGAAGGACGAACACATTTTTCAGTTTTATATTTGATTCAAACACAGCCTCTTTGTGCTCTTTGTGTGTGATTTGTTTTATGTCTACCATGGACTAGGAGTATTTACTACTGCTGGCCTATTGGTGCAGCGTGTAGCATGGAAGTACAGATACTTACCATTGTAGTCGAGTACAATAACGTGGGCTAGGCCTCCCTATATAATTAGTTTGGATATCCCCCGTAAAAGGTATCATGGTACACAATTTAGTGTCACGGTACAAGTATATAGGTCAAACACTGATTCAACATTTCGACAGCTAGAGGGTATGGAAATGTTAGTGAGGCACAAAGTACTTGTCCAGGGTCACATGATCACACAATTAAAGTTAAAAGATATTCTCTCGTGAACCTGTCTTACATAAATAAATTGCATAATGAAGATTGTGAGATGACTGCGCACGCTCAGTTCATGAAGAAGGGTGTTTAAAGAAACACCACTCCAGCACACCTGATAACAACCCA